>NW_026935438.1:45000-90000 GCF_032062105.1 Saccostrea cuccullata | reverse complement strand
GCTCAGGTGAGCTAAAAACTTTAATCTAAGCTGTCCATAAATGCTTCCATATAAAAAGTATTCATCTTGAATTTGCTGTTTTTGAGGAAAAAGTTAAAAGTTTTTAACCTATATGTTCCTGTGTAAAACTTTATGCAAAATTATTTTTTCTTCAAATTGGTATAATCTTACACACTATACATGTATATGGTAACATCATTTCATGCAGAAAGAACAAAGTTTCATTTTATTTTATAAAAAGCATCACATGTTTTGGCAACAGTGATTGTAAACGAAAAAGATAACGACCTTGACCCATCCTTGCTCCCAAACTAAAACGGTCAAATCGATTGATTTTATACCATCACTTAGTGTAGGTATACCTTTATTCCTCAGGATAACACGTATTTTGAAATTTTATTCTAGAAGTCAGACAAGAATCTCTAGAACCCAAAGCATGCTCTTTATTGCATGCATTTGTCTGGAATATTTCACTGTTAAATATAATAATATTCTACTGTTATGACTATACATTAGATAGACTTTTAAATTATTTAAATTATTTTTTAGCTATACATTCATAAATGTAAATATAATATTGATCAAACCTCGCTGCCTCTGTAAGTATCTTTCCCGATGTTTCTCCTAACTCTTGTGCAAGCAACTTCATCTGCTGATTAAGACAATTCAACTCTTTGTCCTTCTCTTCAAATTTCCTTCAATCAAAAAATTCTTTTAAATTAGGGAATAACTATCTTCTAATTTGGTATTTGCGACCGTTAATGCTGATTTAATGGTCGCAAACTGAGTTTTACCGGCGACACGTAAGAGGAGCCGGTAAAATGGATGTTTGCGACCGTTAAATCAGCATTAACGGTCGCAAATACCAAATTAGGAGATCAGTTATTCCCATTCTAATGCAATCCATGCATTTTGTTTTTTGTTTACGTCTTATTTTGATGAATTTTGTTACAGAAATACGTCACGGAGCATTGTGTTTTTGTATCGCTCTATTATGACGTCACAATGAAAAAGCTTTCACGCTCGTGAATGCTCGTTTTACTGCTTCAAACATCAGTGCATTAGCCAATGAAAAAGTGTTTCACAAAATAATTGCATTAGAATTCATTTTTTTTTGTAGTTTCTTGATTATTTCAAGTTATTATGAGTAAAATTTAATTCCATGGCTAAATGCTCTGTATTGCATTTTTTACGTACGTTCTCCAGTCGTTGGATTCTAATGAGGTAGAATCCCTCGATGGATTCTTTTCTTGAACTTTTGGTGCATCTTTATTTTCTGACGATTTCCTGGAAAAAATATATATATATAAAAAATGAATATCACATGTACCTGAAGATTCCATAAAACTATAACTCAGTTCAAGAAAAAAAAAACGCCTCGGATGTGATAATAAAGTAGAATTGGTTGTTTCATTCATTTCGCATGGCACTATAGAATGGAAATACTTTTAATGATTAGTGGTAATTTAGCTGAAAAATGAGCTAGAGTAGAAATATTTGTATCTACGGCTAAAGCAACAACTTCTGGGGAAAAAAATTCACGTAAAAGATTTTTCAGTAGAATGATCTAATTTGATGAAAAAACATTTGATGAAAAAGTAAAGATGACGAACTGTGATCCATCTCAAAACCTTCGATTTAACAATACGAATCGAGAGCAGGCAAATATATGGAACCTGGAAAATACAAGAAAAGAGATTGGGGGTCTTAAGGATGAGTAAGCATGCCATGTCCATCAGGTGCAGCTCGCCGTGGACATCCGTGAATTTATCAAGTAAACAAAGATATCGATCAGTACTCAAGCTCAAAAGTTCAGTAAAACCATAGAAAATATTAACATTTAAAACATCAAAAGTGAAATAAAGTACCGCATAGAGAATTACGAACCGAAACCCTGCCGTATGTTGGTACATGGAAACATTCCATACAACATTAAAACCAATGGTTAAACATTACAAAGTGTCAACATTTGACATAACAATAAATTATTGTTATTGGCTTTATAAACAGTGACTTTTAATAACTTCATAATTTATTTTATGATCATCGTTCAATCTTGAAATGTACAGATGTCGCTTTAATCCCGTGATCATAATTACAAATGTACATAACCCATGATTTTTGTTAATTTGTCAGCATGCTTCTGAATAATAACATGTAGTTACTGAATAAGGAAATAGGTGCCAAGAAAGCCGGAATAAGACAACATTCCTGAATAAGGAGATTCCTAACCTGAATAAAATTACAAATAACGTGTATCATTTTATAATGCCAGACTTCTAATAAATTATACAAAAACTACAACATGTTTTATTCCCTATAACCAAGGAGTCAAACGAACCCCGTAACAAATTGGTGGCAGCAGCGGGGAAACAATTAGCTTTCATACACAAATGTCACTTGAAGGCGAAGACAAAAAAAAAACAAAATTGGGGAACCATTGCGAGGCGACGCACAAAGAGGTAGCCAGTGCGCAGCTCTTGCATTGAAAATATCCCAGATGTTAGGATGGTGGAAGAAGAGAGTCCTCCAAGGTGTCATGGGATTATAAAAACTTAGGCAAGGGACCAAGTGAAGGTGACATCAATGACGTTATACACTTGCAAGGAAATTTAAACAAAGTGACAGGCACCAAAGCGGTAGAAAATTTGAGTGAAGAGAGTTTTAAGGCTTTGCTGCTGAGACAATAACAAAAATTGTAGAAAGTTAGAAAGTAACCAAAGTCGAGCTTATACACGTAGAAGAGAATAGTGGAGTCTTCATAAGCGAAGTATGATCATGGTAGGCTCTTCATGATCGGAGAGCTCAACGCTCCCACCACGCTTACCCCCTGTTCACACAGAGCTGCGACTTTACGACAACCATTCCGATCAAGTGTAACACAATTGTTATATGATCAGCACTACTGTAGCGATATCGTCGTACAGTCATCTAAGTCTGCGTAGTGTCATAGCGGCAGCGTAGCGTAAACGCAGTAAACGCTCCCACTGGCAACGGTCTGCGTAACGTCATAGTAGAAGTGTGTTAGCAGTGCGTTTGACGTAGGGACATTGTTGTACGATCGTAATGAAAACAATAATGTGCCAAATTGCTCGATTTAGACGCTGATCGGCTCCGATCCATCCTGATACAGATCATGGCTTGATTTGAATGGTCGTCGTAAAGTCGCAGCTCTTTGTGAACGGGGAGTAAGTGTGGCGGGAGCGTTGAGCTCTCAGATCAAGAAGTCCCTACTGAGATCATACTGCGCTTATGAAGACTCTCCCGGGGGGGTGGGGGGGGTGGGGGGGGTGGGGGGGGGGGTTAATTGTGTTTCCGAAAGGCAAATCGCTTTGATGATTTATTAACTGTATCATTTGACGGATTGAGACAAAACATCAAAGGGAAAATAGTATGCTCTCTCTCATTTGCAGTCTTGCAATTAAGTGACGAGAATGAAAATGTGCAAGGAAAGTACTAACTACTATGCATAAATGTCCACTATGTATCCAGTCCAGAGTCCTGAAGATAATTTAGAACAAATTGGCTAAATGCACGACAAATGAATCAAGTGTGACCACCGTGCATATACCTATGATATGAAGAGACATTACAAACGTCTACACCAACCAGGAGAAACCGAAGCAAAACCCATAGAAAGACTATACCACACGATGCGGCACAATACCTATCTTAAATCAGAAGAGAGAAAATCCAGCGATGCACAGCACGGACCGACATCTGTTAGTTTTCAAGCAGGAACTCATATATGCCCACTTACTACTACGAGCAAAGCGTGTCGTAAAATGTGTATGATCATAACAAATTGCAGGAGAAGCGTAATGGAGTCTTCAAAAGCGCAGTATAATCGCGGTAGGGTCGTCATGATCGGAGAGCTCAACGCTCCTGCCATGCTTACCCCCGTTTACATAGAGCTGCGACTTACGACGACCATTCCAATCAAGCCACGATCTGAAAAAAAAAATTCAGATCGAGATGGATCGGAGCAGTTCGGCGTCTAAATCGAGCAATTTGGCACATCGTGGTCTTAATTGCGACCGTACTACAATGTCCTACGACAAACATGCTGCTTACTAGCTTCTGCTACGATGTTATTTAGACCTTTCCCTACCAGCGACGGCGTTTACTGTGTTCATGCTACGCTGCCGCTACGACATATTACAACGCTACGCAGACCTACATGGCTGTTCGACGATATCGCTACGGTGATTTTGATCATATAACGATTGTATTACGCTTTTAGTGCGATTTTGACGATGTAGAATAAATATTTTGGGTTTGCACATATTTTTCACATACTGCAGCCTGATAGTCGTTGAATAATCGGCGTAAGACCATTGTAGATCTTCGGAGGATCGTCAGGAACGTAGAAAAATCGTAATAGGAACGTAGTGGGAGCGTATTAAAAGTGTACTTGATAAGTTCCCGACTTTTCTATATGCTTTTACTGCGCTTTTACTACGATCATGAAGATCCCTCCATGATGCTTCCATGCTGCTTGTACACTAAAAGGGGCTTCTACTACGCTCTTTTTACAACTTCACTCTGATTCTTGTTGGTTATGATCGAAAAGAGCGTACTTGTAGTTGAATAGTCATAATCGTATAAGCAGTGCGGAAGCACCATGGCAAGATCTTCGTGATCGTAGTAATGTAAAAGTGTAAAAACTTGTATCCTCCTACAACGCTCCCACTACGTTCTTATTACGTTCCCACTACGGTCACTCTATGTTCCTGGATAGGAAGTTATACATTGACCAAACGGCCAATCAGGCAGATAGTTTTATAGCGCTGTTATTTGACAAATCATCGTCTCTCAACTAAATCAGCTAACGTCACTGGCTGATTCAGCAAATGACATAGACGTCGTTCCATTTCTTCCCAAACGTGCTCGATCTACGATAAATCGGGAGAAACAGCTGGCCAAGGCAAGACATCGACATGCTGTTGAATGAAAACGTCCCTCCCTACGCGTGCAGCATGTGGTCTTGGGTTGTTTTGCTGAAAATAATGTGATTATGATGTCCCTTTATGAAAGGTATCACATGGCGCTGAATAATTTTGTCTCGATAGCGCACTCCGGTGGGATTTTTATTGACGATTTGAAGAGGGGTCCTTCCACGTGCTGTGATTCCATCAAACACCATAACGCTGCCTACACCGAATAGTCGTCGGTGCACAACATAAGCGTTCTGTTACCGCTCCCCAATGCGAGATACTCTCTACAACGGCCATCACTGCTATCCAAACTAAATCTGGACTCCTTCCATTAAGAGAATATTGGCCCAGTCCTGTAGTCAGAATTGCAAATGTTGACTGCATTATGCTAGTCTAGCGATACGATGACGTTGAGGCAGTATTGGGCGAACATATGGACGTCTTTATCTAATGTTGTGCTCGCGAAGACGATTGTGCACAGTTCTTGGACTGAATTGTCTAGGTCCAGGAATGCTACGAGCAGTCAAACTTGCTGTCTGAAAACGATTTCTCAGGTGCAAGAGTCTAATGTGGTTGTCCTGTCGACGCGACGTCACGCGAGGTCGCCAAGAACGTGGTCGATTTTGAGTGTTACCAGAGTGTTGAAAACGTGTCCATAATGATTGGGTGGTGTTTCGATGAACTCCAATGTGTCGAACAATGATATTTTTTGCTATTCCAGCTTGAAGCATCCCGATAGCAATATTACGTTGGTTTTGGCTGAGTCGTGGTATGACAAAAGGGTAAATTTGGTCAAACACTACAATGTATGATATTGTTACAAAACTCACAGCTATAAATCTATGAGGAAATTTTAAAGTCATTGTATTAACATATTTACAAACTGTATTGTAATATTTAATGGCAATGTGTACCCATGAAACTAATTGTAGTCACGTTAATTTATGTAGTAATTTTACAGTGTGTACAGTGTACACATGTCTGAATGATTACAAGTTATATGGTATAATGAATATTACAGAGGGACACCCAGACTTTGACAGTGACTCAGAGACTTTGTGGAACCTCTATTCTGCTCTCTTTGGGAATTTACCAGGTAATCATTAATCCTTCTTGTTTACTATGTTCATTTAGGTGCCTTATGATAAATAATGTGTCTTTTTGTTTGTCATTTCATCATCCTTCCATCAACACATTTAACTTCTTTCATTTTAATAAATCTTAAAAAATAGAAAAGAAATACAGAGTAGTTAAAGGAATTAAAGGGATGCATGTGAAGATTTTGGATCACTTTATTAAAGGTCAAAAGTCAAAGGTTAAGATAAAGGGTATCAACTGAACACAAGCTCATTCTGACTCTGTCAGTTTTCTTGTTAATATCCTTCTCTGTGTGTTTGCCTCTAAAGTAAGATGTATAAGACTGATTGTATTTCAGATGACATAGCTAACCTTTATGAAGTACAACACACCAGAAGAGAGGCTGTGTCAAAATGGCTGTCCTCCACAGCCAGTGATAAAATCAAAAAGGAGATTCAAGAAGCCAAGTATAGGGTTTGTATCACCTTTAATTCAAGTGCATTGTACCAGATTGTGGTAGCATTTTTAGAGTTTTGTAATCTTTGATTACCTATGATTTCAGTTGTGTACATGTGTATGAAGTTTTGTCTTTCTTGCAGGGAAAGAACCACCTACCAGCTCTTGCTCACCTGACAGGAGGACAGGTAGCAGAAGCCACAGCCATTAACTGCTGTTTGATCAGGACCTCCTTAGGAACAGGAGCTGTCTGTGGTGCTGCCCTGTAAGTTATAGAATTATTGTCAAAACTCAGTATCTTTTACAAGTACATGTAGATAATATGACTGTTTTCTCAATGTAATATCAAAAGAAAAGACTTGTTTATTTGCAAGGACTTACGTGCTTAATGTTGTTGATGCCCCTCCTTGGGGAAACCCAGTCCCTACACCAAAACCTCAAATGTCAATAATGAATAAAGTGAATCACTTTTATCAACAGCCCAACCCATTCTTAATAAATGGACATAGGCACATATACATACATGTACATGTATAATAGAATACAATGTCATTGCATGAGTACACTGTATAAATGTACAAGATATTAATTAGAAAGGTGTTTCACCTGTACTTGTACCAAATCCACTAATCCCTGTGCTGGTACCAAATGGTTTGTTCAGGTTGAAAGCTGAGGTCTGACCCAGATTAAATGTACTGGTGTTTCCAAAAGTTGTGGGCTTAGCTCCAAACACTCCAGTGCTCGTACCTAGAAATACATGTATAATAAAGAACTCTTGTATGGGTTATTATAGATATCATCCCTATCATCCAAATAGAGGAATGCTATATACAGTTAATAACAAGATTTTGAGGCAGATTCTTTTGATGTTATATTAAATTGGATTAAGAGATGTACAAACACTGTAAAAAGTCTTAATGCAATGAAAAATATAACCTGGATATTAATAACTATTTAAACAAAAATCTATTCCAATATAACTGATATCTTGCTGTACCTATACCAGGAGTGGTGCCAAAGGAAAATCCCCCCGAGGTGCCAAAGGTGGAGGGTTGTGAAGTGGTACCAAAGAGACTGGGTCCAGTGGTTGGCTTAGCAAACAAATAACTGCCTGGTGTCCCAAAACCACTAGCAGCAGTGGTAGTAGTTCCAAAAGCTGGTTTGGAGTTGAACAGACTGGTGCCCTGTAAAATAAAACAAATAATATACATGTATTTTTTCAATCAATGATAAATCAATTAAGGTTGATTCTCAAATTAATGCCATTCAGTTTTAAGCCTTTTTCACAATAAGCAATGTTTTTTCAAGATTCTTTTCACCTGATAAATAAAATTCTCTTTATAAAGTCAAAGCTGCATACCCCCATCTCTGACTGTTTTCCAAACATTTACATGTATCTTAGATTATCAGAAAATTAGGCATTTAAAAAAAAAATACCTCTTGCATCTACTTTATTGCCAACACATTGAAAAAAAAGTCTCCCTGTTGCATCTGCTTAGAGAAAATTGGCCTGAGAACCAGATAATTAAATTTATGTAGTCTTAGTTGAAACTTACAGCTGCACTAGTTTGACCAAAGCCTGTGCTGGTTCCCCCAAATCCACCAAATCCTGTACTGGTTCCTCCAAAACCTGAGGCCTGTGTGGACGGGGTGGCTCCAAAGAGAGGCTGGAATAATAAATGTGATGCTCTAAGACCAGTTCACTACACTTTTTACAACACAGTTGAAACAATGTAATTAAAATGTTATGAAATTCCACTAATAATCAGGAAATGACTGCTTACCTTGTTCTGAGTTGGCTGACCAAACAAACTGGAAGTAGATGTAGTGGTTCCAAAGCCAGAGAACCCAGATGTTCCAGTTCCTGTAGCAGTTGAGGCCCCAAAGAGGGGTTTATTCTGTCCAAATAAACTACTGGTTTGTTGCTGTGGTTGCTGTCCAAACAAAGAAGTTCCTGTTGATGCTGGAGTTGGGTTAAAGGCTGCAATTATCAAACATAAAAATATTCTGTTACTTTGTCAGTCTATTTATTCAGGCACAAACTTTGAGAAATAAAAGAAGAAAAATTGTAACATGCATACATCATGAGATATGCATACAGTTAAAATGTGTCAATGCATTGAAAAAAAATTCTTTTTTCCATATGAAATGAGTAGGAAAATATACATAACATTGTATGTATAGTGTATGGGTTTCCTAACCTAAAATATTTCTGATTTCCCAAAGAAAAGTAAAACCACGATGTGCCAGAATACAGATTGCATGTTGAAATGCAGTCATTAGCCTGCTAGATGCTTTCCCGCTTAAAACTTTTCTTAAATCAAGGAATACAGAATACTGTATCTAATGAATGAATTTTCTTGTTTTTGAAGCTGTGTCTAATATGATAAAAGGTATGTGATAACTGAAGCACGATGAGTTGACATGAATGAAAGGCATTCAAATGAACATGTCAACAAACAGCTTTCAGCTACACACCCATGTTTGAGTTCTGTAGTAAAGAGAAGCCACCTGATGCTGACGGAGTCGCAAATGCTGTCGCTGTTTGTTTTCCTTTGCGATTTGCTAGATAATCTTCCACTCGGAGCTCCTCCAGACTTTTGCTTTGATACTCCTTCATGGCTGTGATACACTGGTGTCGGGTATAAATGTTTCGGCTGACCCTATTCTTTAACATTGTGTCTTGGCTTGTTGGGGGGTTGAATTTTAGAGTGGTTCCATTTATGTTTGCTGTCTGACCAAAATCTGTTAAAATGAAGAAAAAATCCTCACTTAAAGAAAGAAAAGACTTGGGGTCTGGGATCCAAATGCTGGTGTGGCACCAAATGTTTTGTTAGCTGCATTTCCAAATGTTGATGTATTTCCTATAAAATCATTCCATGATAATAATTGCTCTGACTTATTTGGGATTCTCATCATTATTTGAGATATCAGTGCACACTTCTAAAATTCTTACCTGCACCAAAAGGGGTTGATGTGGCACCTCCAAATGAAGCTAAAAGAAACCAAAAATAAATAATTTAAATCTTAAAATCCCTATGAACCGCAAAATTCAGACTTTACGAAACGTTTTGTAAAGAATATCTTACCATTTCCTGTTCCAAAGGGCTTTGCACCAAACATTCTTCTTCTTTATTTATTTCTCTGATGTATCTGAAAACAAAAGATAAATCATAATGCTTGTCTCAATTAGGATTTTGTCAATTGTCATACTCACACACCCAGAAGGTGTTTATGTTTCTGCATAAAATAAATTACTAATTGTTGTCTTACGTTCATCAATCAAGACCTTTGAACTCTCCATTTCAATTAAAGATAGGAAGGAAACAGTTTATCATGCATGGTAAAAATTCACCAAAGTGTTTCTTATTGGTTTGATGCACTGTATAAAACCTCATTTGCTTAAGATTGATACTATTTGATAGTCAGGATTATCCTTCATAAAAACATGATATACAGCACGGTTAAATTTTCAAATTGCAATACTTGAAGAGTAACAGCTTGTAGAACAATCGTTCACAGTCAAATACCTTTAAATTTTCCCACTCAATTTGCATGTAAATTCAGTAACTGCTTTTATTGAAACAAAAACAAAATGATTCATCGGAGGTTCACATGCCATTATCATGATTTGATTGTCCATTTCAGAAATAAATTAGAAATAATGTTTTATTTCCTGGGTAATCTGTCTTTATGTATGGTGCCGAATGCTCAAGTTTTCATAATGGGTGCCTCAGAAAGATCTTGAGGATATTTTGGCCAGCAAAAATAACCAGCAAAAATTTGTATGGGGCCTAAAATGAAAATTAGTTTGTTTGTAGTTGCCTACCGCCCCACTGAAAATGTACCGCCCCAATCTTTTTTTTTAGTCATTTTGTAAATTTTTTTTTCTCAATGTCTCAGAATATTGGAACTGTTTCATTTTCAATTTTTGACTTTTGTTTTTATCTATCAGTGGTTTATAACAAGAGTGGATGTTACTCTTGTTTAGTAGGCCTATAAAAACATGGAAAAGCTTTATTATTTGTTATTTATCAAAAATCTGAATTTTATTTTTTAAAAAAGAATGCCTACCTACCAACCCAGTCTGAAAATTATATGTCGGCAACTTCAAACTAAGAATTTTTTAAGCTTGGCCTGAAACAACAGACAAAGGACCTTACTAATAAAATACAGATGGAGGTAGATAGGCCATGTCTTGAGAAAGCCCACAGATGACATCACAAGAGTGGCACTCAGATGGACCCCAGCAGGGAAGAGGAGGAAAGGCTGACCAAAAACAAGGTGGAGGTGAACAGTAAAGAAAGAGCTAAAGGAGATAAACCTTACCTGGGGAGAGGCAGAGAAGATAGCTAAGAACAGAGAGGAGTGGAAATCCCTAGTCCTTGCCTATGTGCCTCCGGGTGCAACAAGGACTAGGTAGGTAGGTAGGTTCTTGAGAAGAAGTTGAAGAAGTTGAAAATGTGAAAAAGTTTACAGATGGATGGACAGACAGACGGACTACGGACAAAATGTGATTAGTAAAGCTCACTTGAGCCTTCGGCTCAGGTGAGCTAAAAAAAACTAGAACTGTCCAAACGGGACAAAATACCCCCCGCTTTTTCAGAAGTAAGTATTTCCATGATAAAGATATGTATCAGAAACGAATTATGAAATTTTTATTCCAGTGACCTTGAACTTCCCCAAATAACCTTGGGTCAAGGTCATGACACACCCATGGGTCATGGGCAATCTTTCAGTGAAATGAGAACCTACCAAGTTTATCCATAAGAAAGATATGGACCGGACACGAATTATGAAATTTTTCTACCAGTGACCTTGAACTTCCCTAAATGACCTTGGGTCAAGGTCATGACACACCCTTGGGTCATGGGCAATCTTTGTGTGAAATGAGAACCTACCAAGTTTATCCATAAGAAAGATATGGACCGGACACGAATTATGAAATTTTTCTACCAGTGACCTTGAACTTCTCCAAATGACCTTGGGTCAAGGTCATGACACACCCTTGGGTCAAGGGCAATCTATGTGTGAAATAAAAAACCTACAAAGTTTATCCATAAGAAAGATATGGACCGCACAGCGATTATAAAAAATTTTCTTCCAGTGACCTTGAACTTTCCCAAATGACCTTGGGTCAAGGTCATGATACATCCTTGAGTCATAGGCAATCTTTGTGTGAAATGAGAACCTACCAATTTTATCTATAAAAGATATGCATCAAACATGATTTATGAAAATTTTCTTCCAGTGACCTTGAACTTTCCCAAATGACCTTGGTTCAAAGTCATGACACACCCTTGGGTCATGGGCAATCTTTGTGTGAAATGAGAACCTACAAAGTTTATCCATAAGAAAGATATGGACCGGACACGAATTATGAAATTTTTCTTCCAGTGACCTTGAACTTCCCCGAATGACCTTGGGTCAAGGTCATGACACACCCTTGGGTCATGGGCAATCTTAGTGTGGAGTAGTAGATTCTAATGTCCCTCTGTAAGAAAGATATGGACCGGACACGATTGCACAGACAGACGGACGGACGGACAGCTAGACAGACAGACAGACGGACAGACGGACAAGGTGATTCCTATATACCCCCCCAAACTTCGTTTGCGGGGGGTATAAAAACTCTGAATCTGATGCGACTTCTGTTGAAATAATGTTAGATAGTTCAATACTTTTCTCGTTTGTCACTTTTCAAAATGTATTTTAGTTTTGAAAAAAAAAAAATCACTTGTCCAGTTGTTCCATCTGGAAAAATCTTGTGAACACTAGTTCATGTTCTCTATTTATAGAACAGGGGAATTCCAAAAAATGTAATTTGTTTTCCATATGTCTCTTGAAATTAAATTAAAGGCCATGAAGATTTTTTCTATGTTAAAAACATTGTGAAAACATTGAAACAATATTTACCCTCTATATTTCATAAATGTTTGATATTTTTGTGTTAAAATGAGAAAACACTTAAGAGTCATTCTCTGTAAGGACCACAGATGCCGTTCAAACGAATACCACAGATTTTAATAAAACATATATGAAAAAATTATGAATGTGTATGAGATTAATTAGGTATATTTAAAATTTTGGGATGTGACCTATCCTCCAGGTTATGGCCCCCTAACACATTTTGTGGCTACCCCCATGTTTGAAAAGGTCAGTTTTCTCCTAATTTGACATAAAAAAGTGAAATTTGAAAGCCACATTTCTTCTCAGTCAAAAGTTGTGACCAAGGTTACAGTTTTTGTAACCGATTGACAGACTAAAATATGAATGAGATTCAATGTGCCCTTAACAAAAGCTGCAGACAACAACTAGTTTGTGTGTACATGCTCTCGAGTAATACCCCCATTCTGATGTGAAAATACCCTCTCATGTTGACTTCAAAATTCTACCAGTTTATGAATTCCAATATATAGCATGCCAAAACAAATTGTGTACCAAAATTTCAGAATCTGTGATGAGTAGTTTCTGGGGAAAGTGTGATAAGATTTTTTAAAAGGGAAGAGGCAAAGATTGCCCTCAGCGAAACACAGACGAACAGGGAGTAAACATAGGATTTGAACAAAATAATTATTAGGCATGCCTAAATTAATTGTATGCTCAAATTTCAATCGCATATGATGATTTGTTTTTAAGAAAACTTTAACAGAAATTTGATGCACAGAGATGCAGAGATAAAAAAGAAGTTGAAATGGGATTTGGAGAGAAATTAATCACAGCATAATATGTGGCATGCCTAAACAAATAATCGGTTAAAATTTCAATCATCTTTAATGAGAATTGCTGTGGAACCTGTGACTTAGGAACCTGTGACTGAAATTTGTAATGGACAGACAGACACACAAGGGTCAAAACAGTAAACTCCCTGTCCTTCAAAGCAGGGGTGTAATATCCCACTGATTGTTTTAGATCTTGTCAGGTGCTAATCTTAAGCTTTGTTTGTGGTTTTCTTTCCACGTCCCTCACCTGAGTAATTTTGGTGTAGTAGTTATTTACCAGATTACCCCTCTTGTTATGCCAGTACTTATTGTGGCCCCTACCTTCCTCTCCTGTTATGATTTTAATACTTTAGAATTTACACTACCCAAGAATGCTTCCACATCACTTTCATTTTCCTAGCATAGTAGTTTTAAAGATTTCTATGTCTTGGATTACCTTACTGTGGAATCACTCAACTACTGGGGTTCATGACTTTAACATCTTAGAATCTACACTACACTTTGATGCTCCAAAATAAGTATCAGTTTTCCTAGCCCAGCGGTTCTTGAGAAAATGATTCTTGGAGTATTTCCCTTTATATTTGTATGTAAAACTTTGAGTAACAGTCATTGATAACATAACAGTGATAACAGTGATCAGTCATTGTGGCTACCCCCCTAACCCCGAGGGTCATGATTTGAACAAAACTGAATCTACACTGCCTGATGATGCTTCCATATAAATATGACAAATTATGCCTTTGCTATTTTTATAAAGAAAATTTTTAAAGAATTTCTGAATTATCTCCCCTTGAATATGGGCGTGGCCCTTTATTTGAACAGCTTGAATCCCCTTTACCCAAGGATACTTTGTGTCAAGTTTGGTTGAAATTGGCCCAGTTGTTTTTGCGAAGAGGTCGAAAAAGTGGAAAGTTTACAGACAGACAGATGGATAGACGTCTGGACAGACAGACGCCAGACAATACGTGATCAGAAAAGCTCACTTGCGCTTTCAGCTCAGGTGAGCTAAAAAGGTAAAAAAAAAAAGTTAAATACATTGTACAACAAATAATGGTTTGAGCTTTGTTATTGTCAGGTACTTCTTCCTATCTTTATCGACTTTTAACTGTCAATGATACGACTAAAAATACACATGTAGCATACGCAATACATATGGTTACACCTGTCTACTGTTATAACTCTATATAAATTTAATACCATAAATCTGCTTATTTTCTAGAGAAGAGACTATTTCTTCATTTTAGGACTACTCCCCTAAACAAGAGGCCCATTGGCCACATCGCTCATCTGAGAAGCTTTGACCATTCCGTTCTTTACTAGATTTCCCCCTTGTAATACATATTGTTACATGTACCTAACCCAATCCCACTGATCATAATTAAGACAATTTGAAATTTACACTACCATGGGATGCTTTGATTCCCCATTGTCCAACTTTGATTCCCATTGTGACCCTGCCCTACCCCAGGGGTCATGATTTTAACAATTTAGAATCGACACTACCCAAGATACTACTTCAACATACATTTCAGCTTTTCTGGCCCAGTGGTTCTTGAGAAGATTTTCCCTATATAATTCTATGTAAAACTTTGATTCCTCATTGTGGCCCCGCCCAACCCCCAGGGGTCATGATTTTAACTATTTAGAACAGAATCTACACTACCCCACAATGCTTCCACATATGTTTCAGCTTTTCTAGCCCAGTTCTTGAGAAATAGATTTTTTAATGATCCCGCCCTGTTTTTGTCTTCTCTTGATTATCTCCCCTTGTGAGGGGACTTGGCCCTTCATTCAAACAATTTAAATTTCCCCCAAGGATGCTTTGTACCAGGTTTGGTCAAAATTAGCCCAGTGGTTCTTGAAAAGTTGAAAATATGAAAAGTTTACAGATGGACAGACGGACGACGGATAAAATGTGATCAGAAAAGCTCACTTGAGCCTTCAGCTCAGGTGAGCTAAAAATCAGTTCCCTGGAACTATTCTCTCATGAATATTTATTAATAATTTTGACCTATCACAGTGTTCATTAATGGCAGAGTGTTCAAGGATTCTCGAGTCTGTGATGCAATGTTATTAGCAATGGAAGTATGACATTAAAACATTTTGAAATGTGATGTCAAAATCATACATGAATTCTAAAAAAATGAAGACAAAGATATTTTTTTTTAATGTCTGTAAAAATACTTTTTGGGAATGATTTTAATGCTCTTGGACAAGATTCTTTAGTTATCATACAATCTTTCAAGCCCATGCATTTGTGATTATGCCTCTTTTAGTGTTTTTAAAAAATGTCGGATTAATCTGGTAAACAAAATTTAAAGATTCGCTTTGGATTGTTTTGGTGTTACAGTAATATAACAGTTATTGAGTGGGAATGGGAACTCATTATGGAATGGGAATGGGAACTCGGGAATAGCAAATTTATATTCCCCTCGGCAGGAAACCATTTCCTTTGACGGTTTGCCACCAAGGGAAATAGTTTCCTCCCAAGGTGGCAAAGGCGCCAAGGTAAATAGCTTTATCCCCCTGGAAATCAAAAATCTGCTATTTCCCTCATACCCATTCCATAACTGTACCTTGAAACATGATTGTTTTTTTCCATAATGAACTATAACATGAGGCCCATGGACAACACTGGTCACAAGAACACATGGATGTGGTTAAAACACAAAACATCTCAGCATTGAAAAGTTTACTTGGAATGGACTGAATATTTTACTACTTGATGATGCCACCATATCAATACATGTATAGCATACATGTATAATTTTGCTAGATATATCTTTGTAAAAAAAAATTGATCTCCCATTATGGCCCCTCCCTACATCCCCTCTGAGTGTTCCAGGGTCATTATTTGAAAAACAAAATTTAATCACTACATTACATACCAATGCTAACATGTCCATTCTTGGAAAGTAGAATTTTTTCCAATATATTCCTATTAAGACTATTATCCTTCCTTGTGGCCATGGGAGGGGGGGGGGGGGAGTCATGATTTGATTAAACCAGAGTTGGCCTAAAAAATCTGTCAGACACAGTGTCCTACAGACTGTCTTAAAATCACAAAAATTACAGGACACACTAAAAATATGCTGGACCAAATATATAAACAACAAAATGTAAAATTGAAAATTGATTTGTGATTGAGGGAACTCTTTCTTGGTGGAGGTAGAAAATGTGTGGTGGATGGGAACAATGTGCTACTGAAAACAATGCAAAATGGATCACTGTGGAGTTTATAAAGAGAGATCAGAAATAAATCCTGTTGAAATTTCTTGCTAAACATGAATTACTGTTAGTGTATTAATTTTTGTAGAGGACCTAGTCCTCAGATGATACATTTTTGAAGATATTTTTCACTAAACTTTTTAATTTTTGTTGAAAATCATTACTTTTGAAAGTTAATAAAATACTCTAAAATTTCTTTATCTGACAATCTATTATCTGGAGTTCAAGCCGTGGCAATACATTGTAACATCAGCATAATGATTGTTCCAGTCATACAATTGTCATTATTGTAAACAATGTTGTGTTTCGGAAATATCGCGCAAGATTTAAAGTTTTCTCGACTCCCCAGTAAAAGAGCGGTAGTAAGTTCGATTACTGCAAGATACTCTCCATACTACAAGCCATACTACTATGTATTGCAATACTAAATGGTGTAAAACTCTTCCAGATTCAATTACACAAGTTTTGAAAACTAATGCATTTCTAATTTCTCTAATTATATTTTACTATTGATTATTCTGAATTATTCACCGAACACTGTGTCCAGTGTGGTTCTAGAAACTATCAGACTCGGACGAAATTTACCAGAGATCGCCAGTGGGCTGGTGTCTTTCGCCAACTCTGATTAAACCTAAATCTAAACCACCTGGGGATGCTTCCATTATTTTCCATTAAAAAAAAACCTCATCATGGATTTGCTGTTTTCCAGGAAATTTTAAGAAATTTTAATATACAAGATATATATGTTCTGATTTGGAAAATTTTGGTAACTATACTACCTGCGGATGATTCAATATAGATATTACCAATCATCGCTTTGCTTTTCTTGGGAAGTTTTAAGTTTTTAGGATATTTATCCCCCCCCCCCCCCCCCGCTTGAAAAGTGGGAGGGTATATAGTAATCGGTATGTCCGTCCATCTGTCTGTACATCCGTCTGTTATGCTTTGGGGTACCTATCTTTGATCTGCAACTCCTCATACTACTGAGTGAAATATATTGAAACTTTTACAGAATCTGTATTACATATTGCCATTGTGCACCTCCTATTTTACTGTTTTATTCGACACATATTCTAGGTTTCCCATAGCAAAACATGGACATTGCCATTATATTCTTCCCTATGACGTCACATGAATAACATTTGATACAACGCGTTATTCCTCTTTACACATTATCATGAAACAATATATAGGAAAACATGGATATTATGGGAGGCAGAGGGTATCATTTAGTGAGCTCATTGCTCACAGTACCTCTAGTTTTATTAGGCCTTCAATTATGAAAATTTTATAAATGATACTTCTTGGGTCAAATATGTGTTGCACATTAAAATGAGTTGCTCTGAACTTTAATGATGATGATATGACTAAATAAGGAAAAATCAGTTTCATTAAATTTCACTCAATAGTATAATTAAGAGGAGTTGCGGATAACAAATGGGTATCCCAAAGCGTAACAAACGGAAAGACTGATTACTACATACCCTCCAACTTTTCAAATAGGGGTTATAATTAAAATTATGTTCTGGGCCTAATAAAACAAGTTTCAACATCTTCATAACGTACCCAATAACAATCAATCAGGCCAAAATAAAACTAGAACTGTCCAAACGGGACAAAATACCCCCCGCTGGGTTTTTCAGAAGTAAGTTTTTCCATAATAAAGATATGTATCAAAAACAAATTATGAAATTTTTATTCCAGTGACCTTGAACTTCCCCAAATAACCTTGGGTCAAGGTCATGACACACCCTTGGGTCATGGGCAATCTTTCAGTGAAATGAGAACCTACCAAGTTGATCCATAAGAAAGATATGGACTGGACACGAATTATGAAATTTTTCTACCAGTGACCTTGAACTTCCCAAAATGACCTCGGGTCAAGGTCATGACACACCTTTGGGTCATGGGCAATCTTTGTGTGAAATAAAAACCTACCAAGTTGATCCATAAGAAAGATATGGACCGGACATGAATTATGAAATTTTTCTACCAGTGACCTTGAACTTCCCAAAATGACCTCGGGTCAAGGTCATGACACACCATTGGGTCATGGGCAATCTTTGTGTGAAATAAAAACCTACCAAGTTGATCCATAAGAAAGATATGGACCGGACACGAATTATGAAATTTTTCTACCAGTGACCTTGAACTTCCCAAAATGACCTCGGGTCAAGGTCATGACACACCCTTGTATGAAATGAGAACCACCCAAGTTTATCCATAAGAAAGATATGGACCGGACAGGGAAAATAAAAAAAATTTCCTTCCAGTGACCTTGAACTTTCCCAAATGACCTTGGGTCAAGGTCATGACACACCCTTGGGTCATGGGCAATCTTTGTGTGAAATGAGAACCTACCAAGTTTATCTATAAAAGATATGTATCAAACATGATTTATGAAAATTTTCTTCCAGTGACCTTGAACTTTCCCAAATGACCTTGGGTCAAGGTCATGACACACTCTTGGGTCATGGGCAATCTTTGTGTGAAATGAGAACCTACCATGTTTACCCATAAGAAAGATATGGACCGGACACGAATTATGAAATTTTTCTTCCAGTGACCTTGAACTTCCCCGAATGACCTTGGGTCAAGGTCATGACACACCCTTAGGTCATGAGCAATCTTAATGTGGAGTAGTAGATTCTAATGTCCCTCTGTAAGAAAGATATGGACCGGACACGAATGCACAGACAGACAGACGGACAAGGTGATTCCTATATACCCCCCCAAACTTCGTTTGCAGGCGGTATAATTATAGTTTGTTTGGAATTGCCTCCCGCCTCATTGAAATGCCCCCCTCCTGAAAAAATTTTATTGACCAAAAGTAGGAAGATTTTTTTTTTATTTAATCAATTTTTTTTTGCCCATTACATGTATCACACGCACCTTACAAAACACTGAAATATAGTGCCAGATCTATGTAAAATTAGGTATTTTTGTTCTGAGATTTTTATCAAAAATTTTTAATTTATCTTCAATTAAAAAAAAATAATTTCCCTCCCTCCCTCCTGTGTCTGAAACCCTCCAGGCGGCAATTCCAAACAAACAATTTTTTAAGGATGGCCTCATTCCAAAATTTTTTGATCCATTGACAGCTACCAATACAATCGTTCAGATGGAGAAAGGTAATTTACAGTCTACAGACTCCAGACCATAGCTTGACAGGATGAAGTGGGTGGTGCTAACAGTCGACTAGCTTGTCTCTTATTGATCCTCTGGTACAAGTAACTTACACAATAGATATTACCTGGTTAATGGTCAATACACTCAATTTGTATTATCAGCTAAATCTAGGCTGCAATGCTATGCCCCTCATGAAGTACGTTTATCTGACCAGTGACCATGTGTACATGCATAGCCACTTTACACTTTTTTGGCATTAGCAAACAAAAAAAAAGGCCCATCCCCTGCAACATACAGGCCCAGTATAGATCTAATCACTTGATTTAGATTTGTTCCATTTTCTTACGTACCTAAATTAATAGGCCTCTGCTTTTAATATTTAAATATTTCAATGATTTTTTACGACTATTCTTTTAAAAAGAAAAAGAAAATGCATGTTAAGGACTAACAGCTGATAAGTAATTATACTAGGGAGGTTTTAAAAAACAATCTGAATGAAGATATGTCAAAATTCGTCTACAAACGTTTGGAATGAAAACGAGGCTCAAATACTTTGTCTGGAGATGACTGAAAATTATTAATCAATGGCGGATCCAGGGGGGTTTGGGGGGGTTCGGGAAAACCCCCCCACTCATTGAATTTTTTTTTTTTTTTTACAAGTGTTATTTTATCATTTTGTTGCATTGATAAGATTCTAATAAACATGAACCCTTTGTTTGTACAACTTTGAAATATACATCAACTACGTAACAGGAAATCACTTTCCGCTTGAACGCACACAATACACAAGTAATCATCAGAGAGAGTGCCTCAGAGATCGGGTATAGTCTGTGCATCTAGGGAAGTCAAGCGGTCACAGTACAATGTAGTAGGTACCAACAGCAGAAAATTGCATAGTTACGGTACTGCTCAGTAATATTCTTTTGCTGATAAAATGCATGTTTTTAAATATGAACTAAACTATTATTGAGGGTTTTTTTTACCGATTTAAAAATTAAATTAATATGATTTTTTTTTTTTACAAAACCAGGTTGGCTTAGCAAACCCCTCTAGTTCTGACAGATTCTCCAGTTTTTTGTAATTTTTTTCTTCAGTTTGAAATTTCATTTATTGTACACGAGTGTTTATATTCCAAATCATATTGACAGCTAGTATATACTCGAGTTAGTTGATAAGCACTAGTTAGGGATTCTGAAAAGAATTCAATTTTAAAGTTTTTTAGTGTTTAAATAAAATTTTGCACATTAGTTGTATCTTGGAAGTCAGCTTGACATACGACTAAATTAATAATGTAGATGCATTTAAAGTAAAGACAACTTGAAGTCAACTTATTGTATACTTAAAATTGTCAGATTTAACAATTTTTGAAAGCAAAGTCTAAAGTCTTGTGTTAAAGTTTAATAAAATTTAAAACATTTATTAAAAATTTGTGATGACCGGTCTTTAAACAAGAGGCCCACGGGCCTTATAGGTCACCTGAGTATCATGTAACAACTTTCCAGCGATTGAATTTGGCTCGTGTTTTAATCCAAAAGCCATGAAATTCACAAATTTTGAAGGAGGCACCATTGCTTATCAAAGGGCACATTTCAAAGCATTAATTCATTTTTAGTCAAAGTACCCCCTTGGTACCCCTGACCCAGCAGCCCTGAAATTATCTATTTTGAAAGAGCCTCTTTCTTCATTATAAGGCCAGCATTTTTTTTATGTTTAGGTTTAGTTATGAACATGAGAATAAAAAAGTACCGAAGGAGAAGGAAATAAAAATTTTTTTTTGATAAATCAATTATTAACAATTGTTCAATCTTTTTTATGCTATTCTAATAGGCCCCTTACCACTGGACACATAATGCTTACAATAGGAAAGTAGAACATTTAATTGCTTATTTCATCATCTGCCAGTCTGGGCCAGTTATATAAATTTTGTGATGTTGGTCAAAATATATTTCTAAAAATCAATTCTTTAAAAGTCTTTCAATATATCTTCATTTTTTGAATATGTGTTAGGTGAATGTGTAGACATTGTTCTAAAATTTACTTGAAGCCTAAAATTATAATTCCTATCATAAAACAGACAGGGAGTATTGAGGAGTAGGGTGAACTTTTTTTTCAATTAAGTGTAAAATAATTTTTCTGGCTGATACAGATGATACTACATGCCTGTATATATTTGTATATTCTTGCCTTTTAATAGTTGATTTTTTTTTTTAATTTCTTCAGGTTATTGTTTATTTCTTCCTCAAATGGACTTAACTTCTCCTAGTTTTATTCATTACATCTGATGCATAAGCAACATTTTCTATTGAATGATGCTTTGACTGTAAGCTATAACAGAGACCTAATATGCAATAGCTACCACGGGCAGTTTAAAACCTGGGGGAGGAAAATAATTTACAGACAGATACTTTTGAAACAAATACATAATTATCTCACCAGCATGTCATTGTGCAAAAAAGTCGTCAGCATTTTATTTGTCCTTTGAACGGGTGAAACGTTTTGAATGGCACTCGTATCGATGAATTTTACACTAAACCAAGGTGTCTTCTCAGTTCTAGCTTTATTTACCCGCCGTTTCATCTCAAAACCGGAAGTGCGAGTTCGTAAATTTGAAATGTCGATCCCGACTCAAATTTGACATCGGAAAGAAATTTTTTTTATTTTTTTCTGAAAATTCAAAACCTTGAGCGGAGGGTTTGTAAAACTGAAAATTAAATAAATCCTGGCCTTAAATATGTAATTAGATCATTAGTATATTAACAAGGAGCAAAGGATAAGATGTTCAAAGAATTCATGCATTTCACTATATATAATCATTAGAGCCCCACCCTAAAACAAGAACCCCTGACCCTGGGGCCATAAAATTCACAATTTTGGTAGAGGCACTCTTGCTCATCATAACTATGTACTTAGTTGGTTTATTTAATACCCAGGAGCAGAGAAGAAGATTTTCAAAGAAATAATGCATTTTCACTACCTACATATTTAGCCCCGCCCTAGAACTAGAACCCCTGACCCCAGGGTCATGAATTTCACAATTTTGGTAGAGGACTCATTGCTGATTACAATCATGCAAACAGTTTGACTGCTTGATGTCCAGGAGTAAAGAAGAAGATTTTTAAAGATTGCATTAATTTTAGTGGTTTTGGCCCCACCCCTCAGGCCCCAGGGGGGCAGGGATCATGAAATTCACAATTTTTGTTCCCCTTCACCCATAGATGCTTTGTGCCAAATTTGGTTGAAATTGGTTCAGTGGTTGCAGAGAAGAAGCTGAAAATGTTCAAATGTTAACACACGATGGACGACGGACGAAAACAGATAGCAATAGGTCACCTGAGTTAACTCAGGTGACCTAAAAAGCTACAAAAAGTACCCCCAAAATGCTGGAAAATGCACCAATTTGAACCATTTAAAACAAAATTTTCTCGGGGGAGGCCCCCCGAACCCCCACCTATGGGAGGGGGACACCCCCTCCCATGCCCTCCCCCTTCGGCCCTTTGGTCCTCAAAACCCCCCCACATGAGCTTCTGGATCCGCCACTGTTAATTTTCCCACTTTTTAATTTAGGAGTATGTCTTAATACCTAAAAATGTTCCAGTTATATGGATTTGTTCATATCTATTACTCACAATTGAAAGGAAGCCGACAAAAATTGAGACTTCGCCTTACGAAGTTATATAAGTCGTTAAAAAGTAGTCCCAGCTACAAGAACAATACAATATTCACAAAAAACATACTTACAACTTCACTGTTACTTTACTACACGCAAAATAACAAGTCTAATATCAATAGCAAATGCCAAACAATATGCAAAAGCACCCAAGGCCAAGACAGTTTTACTCGCTGTGTGTGTACATAAACAAATGATGACGTCAGTCGAGAATAAGCTTAGATAAAGCGTACGAAAAATTTTCCGATTACGAGCAAATAACTGCATTGAGCAAAAGTGGAATCAGGCGTGGATCCCGAAATTTCTTCCGGGGGGGGGGGGGGGGGGGAGGAAGTTCAACCAAGTAAAAAAACCAACAAGGAAGTGAAAAACCAAAATCCTAGCGCAGGTGTGTACACGTGTGTGTGTGTGTGTGGGGGGGGGGGGGATCTTTCAAAGTTTCAAAGCAATGACTTTTCGGTGTGTTCCCCGAATGGCTACTCGAATAAAACAACAGGTAATTATCACACTCAATTAAGGGGCCCTCTAAAAGGGGTATAGGTAGACTTACCTGTGTTTACCTGGATAAGCAATATTTTTTAAATCAGATATATTCATTCAATTTTACTTTAATTCAGAGGGTTTTCTATTTTTATAATTTCTATTTATATTTCTATCTTTATAAAATATAGATTTAAGAAAAATGAAATTTTTACCGTACTTTTAATTTAATTTATTTCCCCAAACTATTCATAGTATTGATTGAGAACTTACAAATTATTATCCCCTTTTTGTGCTACATTTTCAAACTCTTTTAGATAAATTAACACAAGTGGGTTTTTTTCTTAAAATAATATAGATATTTATGTATGATAAAGAAAGTGTTTCTATAAAGTTTAATTTAATTTATTTTATTCATCTTTCATTTTTAATTATCATAACATAGTGCAAAAATACAGTACATGTTGGATATTAAAATCTATTACTATCGATGAACTTACAAATTATTATCCCCTTTTTGTGCTACATTTTTTAATTCTTTTAACACAAATGTTTTTTTTTTCTTAAAATAATATAGATATTTATGTATGATAAAGAAAGTGTTTCTATAAAATTTTGTTTAATTTATTTTATTCATCTTTCATTTTTAATTATCATAACATAGTGCAAAAATACAGTACATGTTGGATATTAAAATCTATTACTATCGACGAACTTACAAATTATTATCCCCTTTTTGTGCTACATTTTCAAATTCTTTTAACACAAATGTTTTTTTTTTTTAAAATAATATAGATATTTATGTATGAAAAATAAAGAGTTTCGTAAAGTTTTGTTTAATTTAATTTATTTATTTGTCATTTTTAATTATCAGAACATTCTATTAATTCATCATAAAATACAGATAAAGTTTATGAACTTCTTCACCTTGCATAGTTATCCTTTAGTTGCGAAGAAATATATGGAGATGGACTAAATAAATTGTAAATATGTGTGAAAATAAAACAGTGTTATTTCATATATATTGTGAAAATCAGTTCTGCTTATCAATAGAACTTCAAGATAAACTAGTGCTAATTGTAACGGGAACCGTTACAGATGTTCCCCAAACGATCCCCAACTTCCTTTTGGTGCCATATTCTCTGTATGCTTCATTAAATAAGACAAACTCTGTGCATTTTTTACTTTGACAACGTTTTCCCAGAAGGATACCAAATATATTCAATTTTTAGCATTGCACACGTGCGCATGTGAATGCATGTTCGTTATGACCATATTATCTTGTTTAATATCTATAGATTTTAATATGCTATATATTAAAGTATTCAGTCCAAAAGTATTAAAAATCACTCATTCAAGTGTATTTTTAATTCCACTCGTTCCAAATGCACGCACATGCGTGCACGTGCAGGATGTCATACCTTATTGTAGGAGTCTCTTATATCTATCTATGTTCTAAATCCCATCCTGTTTAGTTGAAAAACAAGGTAGTTATAGCCATTTCAAGTTTCAGCCAATCAGATTGCAGCACATGTGCATGCGCGTGATTTCATGATTTTTTTTTCTATATCGAATTGTAGGTTATCCTATTGCATGACTATGTTTTAAATTTCAAAGCATTTCGTCAAAAAACAAAGGAGATATAGCCATTTAAAGTTTCAGCCAATCAGACTGCAGCACGCACATATGCGCATGCTTTCATGAAAATTTTTATATATCATGCTGTAGATCTTCATAATGTGTGACTAAGTTCAAAATTTCAAATCAATATGACGTAAAAGAAGAAAGATATTTAGACTTAAGTTTTAGCCAATCAGAGCGAAGCGCACGTGCATGCGCGTGAGATATTGCTATTTTGACCATGTCATCATGTCTATACATCGAATATATCCCTACATTATGAGTTTCAAGACATTTCATCAAAAAATAGGAAAGTTACGACAATATCTATTATATTGGTCATTTCACGTGTTGCACGTGCACGCTCTTGCAGGCACGTGCGCGCAAAATGACCTTCGTTCGGCAAATCTACATAACATGCCCACTGACCCTAAAAAGGTTTCACCTTAGTCGGATGTGTAGTTTACAAGATCATTCGCGGAAAAGATTTTCCCAGGAAGAAGAAAAATAATAATAATAATAATAAGAAACAGAGTAAAAACAATATGTTCCCCAACTTCGTTTGGGGAACATAATAATAGTTTTTAATATATTTTGTGCTTGTAAAATAATTTATGTAAAAAATATGTATACAAAATATTTATTCAAAATAATGCTCAAATTTAAAAAAAAAAAAAGAAAAAGAAATAAATATCCATTTTATTTTGTTTCAATTCTGGTAGATTATATTCATACAGGTAAGTCTACCTGTACCCCTTAGAGGGCCCCTTAATTGAGTGTGATAATTACTTGTTGTTTTATTCGAGTAGCCATTCGGGGAATAAACCGACTTTTCATACCAAAATCACATAGATCCATGTTTTCGAGGTCGGGTCTCCGTTTTCTAAAGAGGGGGAGGGGGGGGGGTGTAAAAAGATAATTTTTTTAACGAAGCCGATTTGTACCATGAGGATTAAATAATAATTTTTCGTTAATTAATTATCACAGTTAATTTATTGTTTTAAGATTTAGAAGTCGAATGCTTACCACCCTGATTTCTTATGTGGCCATTTCAAAAGTTGTCAAATTTCAGTTACTATTGAACCCTACGGGAATTTGTTGGATAAGCGGCTAAGCGCCATATTATCACATATTTCCCATATAATTTTTGCCGTAGAAAGATTTCTTCTTCGGACAATTATATGAAAATTATTGGACTAAGTCACCAAATTGTCAGTAAAATTTCAAAAAAAAAAAAGATGACCATCTATAAGTTGGTCTGGGTCTTAAATTCAAAGTTTATATTTTCGATGCCCAGTGCCTCTAAAATTGTAATATTGCGGTATTTATAAATACATATCGCTGCAGATGAATTCTCGGTGGAGATTTTTTTTTTGTTTGTAAAAATAGCTTTTATATTTAGATTACTAGCATGTTTCTTTTGATGTTCTGTCATTACTAAAAATCTTTAGACGTCTACGAAAATTTGACAATCTTCAGCGTTTTAGCCGCAGAACAGTTAAGCTCACCAGGAAAAAATGTATATACAGACCTGAGAGCTAAACACGAACGATATACTTGTATACAACTGCAGGGATTTCTCAGAAGCAATTTAACATTTGTTACAAACATTTCTGATTAATAATTTTTCCCCTTATTCTGAAAGCTCGGATGTACATATTTTGGGAGCTCTTCCATGTAAATTAACTGCATGTACTTACAATCATGTACCTGTAAAATCGTGTCATTGTGATATAATTTTTCATTCTACGCAATAAAAGAAATGCATAAGCATTGCGTTCTGTGCAATACAATTATAAGTTATGCAGCTAATTCTAGAAATGCAAACTCAAATTAGCTTAATTTAATTTTCGATTTTCTGGAAACGTCTCTCCCACTAACAATTTACTTCGTACATTTATCATGTTTATTTGTATTTGCTAATTTAAACAACATCGCAAATTTCTCTGATATAATAAATACTTCGAAATTCTTCTCTGCTCCCGGGCATTAAATAAACCAGAGACATATGTCTCTGAATAAACTAACTATTATATTGTTTGTAAAATATGTGTAGTTAAAGACTGATTTATTTAATGCTTTTTAATGTTTTGTAAACTAAATATTTTGTTTGTTTCAAAATAAAAGGAAGAAGAGACAAACACCGAGTTTCTCGTCGATCACTGCAGGTTTACACAGTACAAGTATCGGTGAACGGTTTATGTAACCGCGTAAACACAAGCCGTTAAGGTCCGAGAAGAATTTACGATGCGTGAAATAAATGACAGTGAATTATTTTGAGCTTGAAAGCTGCTTCTAGAATAAATAATGCTACATTGAATTAATGCTAAAGGAAGGAAAGATGATCAGTTTAACCCCCCCCCCCGTCTTGTTTTTTAAAAGAACAAAATACAAGGAGAAAGTTGTCTCTGGATAATCTGAACACTTAGTGTACAAAATGAACTTGACCATGCATTCTATGGTTTGTTTTGTGTATAACCGAAGGTTGCTGAATCATACACCGATTGATCCTCGGTGACCGACTTTAAACCGCGCTATCGAGAGAGGCGTTATATAATGGTAAACAAACAAAACAAGGTAACTGTAAAAGGCATGCACATCCTGGCTGTGAATAGTTTCGGCTTCAAATTTATGTTTAATTTTCTTACTGTATTGTGTGATTTTATATGATCAGAAAAATGTTATTTTTTTTGCCCCTTTTCCACGGTAAACTGGTTTAAACGATTATAAATTTATATAGTAAAAGTGAGCTCGTTGCAAAGCAACGAGTTTTATGCAAAAATATGTCATTTTTTCTACATCCGGTTTGACAGAAAATAACGACGACGCCCGGAAAATTAATTTTTAAGCTCCCAGAGACATATATGTTACCCAAAAACGAAAAAATTAGCGTTTTCCGACTACTTCCGGTTTGGCCGGAAGTGACGACGCTGGACGTATTTTGACGACTCCGTTAGATTAAGCTTGACATTTTCAACATCTTTGCTTCTTTGATGTATAACAAATTCTCAATGCTTTTTGAGATATCTGGAAAAAAAACTTTGGCCCCTCCAGATCCCTTAATTTAGGGGCCAGCCCTTTTTCTGACATATCATTTGAAAGATCTACTAATTCTGCACAAATTCTGTTCTATATATTTAAACAAAATATTTGTAGTTTAGAAGATAAAAGGCAAAATATGAGTAATTTTTGGTTCTTTTAAGCGTTCTAATTTTTGACCCCTATATAGCGCCATTTTGAATAGAGAAATCGAAAAACAAAAACCGATGTGCACAACTTCAATCCTTCCATTATCTAAAATCAGTAGAATTTCTGCTCCAGCTTAAGCCGTCTCTGAGCCTTTGTCTGGAAACGAAAGCCTATAATTTTTCGTTTAAAGGGAAATAACTCAAAACCGGAAGTGACTTTTTGAAATTTTAGTTCGCATTCTGATAGAGTTTTTAAACGTCTATAATCTCTGAAAATTTGAGCGAAATCCGTTGAGAAATGAGCGAGTTACGAGATTTCAAAGTTGCGGTCTAGGAAGCAGAAGAAAAACTAGAGCCGAGCTCGTTGCAAAGCAACGAGTAGGTCTTCCGTTGGAGCTGTGGACAGGAAGTACCGACCTTGGGTCAAGGTCACTGCACTTTCTTATGTAAACAACCTTTTCTTCTCATCATGAGCCTCCAGTGAATCTTAATTACAAAGTTATGCTTAAACATTTTTCTCTCTCAGTGACCTTGATTTGCCAGAAAGACCATTGATCAGAGTGACATGACACAACCTCCAATCATAAGTAATCTATGTTTCAAGTAAGAGCCTCCAATGATTTTCACTTGCTAGTTCATAGCCTGGAAAAGAACAGATTTCTTCTGTCAGTGACCTTGATTTTAACAGAATAACCTTGGTTCTTTGTCAAGACAAACCCTCAATCTGAAACAACTTTTAGAAATTTATAACTCTGACAGGTGTTTTACAACTTTTCTGTCATTGGCCCTGAATTTGTTAAAAGACCTTATTTTAAGTCATCTGAAAACCGGTGGACTATAAGCAATTTGTATCAAGTATGAACTTAAACAAATATAGTCAGAATGAAAAAATACTATTTTCTGAGTCAAAATCGTAAAAAAAAACCTTTTTATCACAAGCAATCTCTGTATCAAGTATGAGCTTACAGATATTCTCAATTAGGCCTACATATAAATGAATGCAACAAAACATTAATTCTTTCGCCAGTGATCTTGAATTTCCCGTAATATTGCCTTGAATAAATACAATGACACATCCTAGGATCATTTGAAATCTTTGTATCGAGTACATTCAAGCTTGTGGTTTCTTTATGTTATAGCCTGGCCTTCTGGCAAAAACTTTCAGGGACAGACAGACATATGGACAGTTAAACAGACCGTTTCATTCCTGTCCCATCCACACTACCCCCCAAAATACACAATCACTTTGCAAGGGAAAACTCTAGTCATGATTTGAAAAAAAGTAATATTTTTTATATCAGGAAGCTTTCATAAATATGGTTTGTCATACTTGCCCTGAAGTTCGTAAGAATAATATTTCAAAACGACCCCTTCTTTTTTTTTTAACTGACCGTTTTCTTCATTGTTTTCATTTTATATCCCCCAAGGTTGCCCGCATAGCGCAGTGATTAGAGAGACTGCTCTATAGTCGCGAGGTAAGGATCAGCTCCTTACGTCGTGGTTTCGAATCCCACTGTGGGACGTGGGGACCTGTTCTTCCGATGAGACCGTGTAAAACAAGGTCCTGTGTCGCTTTAGGTGCTGGCACAAAAAAGATCCAAATTTTTCAAAGTGCGTAATTTTTTCAAAGTGCGTTGCCACACTGCTCAAAGGCCCTAAGTGCCGATTATAAGACAATTAATGTTTAACTATGGTGCCGGTTATGATTTTAACAGTTTAAACTAGGAAATAAAAGTGTGTAATTACATGATAAATTTCTGATATTCAGTACATGTAGCTGCAGATAGTTATATATAAGTTCTTAAATTTTCGATTCCGTGCATACGATGCGGGTTTATTACTACTTACATGTTCATTGTATAACCTGCTACTGATATTTTTAAAATCACGGAACAAAATTAAAATGTTAACACACTATACTAATTAAGGTCTTTCGCTCAGGCGGAAGACCTTCTACTGATTCTGATGGTTAAGATTATTAGGGTCTTCCGCTTCCTTCGGAAGACCCTACTGTTATTCTATTGTTTCTTATTATTCTTTTTTTTTTTCCCGCTCGACTTTTGACAGGCGATTTCTCAAAGACCTTTGGACTGATCGTTATGAAACTTTCAGGATAGATAGCTTGTAGTTAAACCTATTTAAACCTGTTTTCAGTTTGTTTATGCATGCCTTTATTTGTGAGTTATTGCCCTTTAATTGAAAATTTTTGATGTCTCGTTTCCACTGAAAATCTCAAAAATGACATAAGATATTTACACGAAAGTTGGAGAACTTGTAGCCAATACATTGTAGATGTGCACAACGATAAAATTATATAGCTGATTTCTTAAAGTTTGGAAGCTATAAAACGGCAAATTTTAGTAATTTTTTTTCTTTGAATTTTTGCTACTTTTTGTGTAATAACTTTTAAACCGAGAATAATTTGGTAAGAAATATATCACAAAAGTTGTGGGTAATTACGAGAGCTTTCATATTTGATTAACGAAAATGGGCTGGCCCCTATAATTAGGGGTTAATAGCTCATACACGCTTTTTTCTGATAGCTAAAAATATTGGTATATTATGAAAAAGTTTGACTGAAATAATTTCGAACTTATAAAATCTTGTCATTTTATATAAAAAGAAATAAACTTCAAGCTATATTTAATTGTTTTTTTTTTATAAAACAAGTACATGTTTGTGAGAAACCTTTCAGGAACAAGTTGTCTAATTTAGCCAGCCAAGCCTTTACTGCATACATGTGCACATTTTTAGTTGATGCATCTAAAAGATATAGTTTTGATTCGGTGTTTCTTTGTTTTCTTTTTATTCAAATACTTTTAAAATGTGATGATGTACACAACAATAATTAGTACCTAGTTTAGAGGATTTTTTCGCGCTTGTTTGTAAACAACGCGCAGCATTGTGGGAAATAGGGAGTGTGACTAAAATGGGTAGCGAAACCCGGGCCGGGCCGGGAATTTCGAAACTGAAAACCGGGTTTTTGATAATTACGAAACAAATACTCATTTTTTCTTCATGAAATTTTCGGACATAGTTTATTATCCTAAGACTGGCCTTCGCTGAAAGTTTTAAATCAAAATATTGTGTTTTTCAATGATTATCGCCGATTGTCCTTTTCCAAATGACTAAAATGGGTAGCGAGCCCGGATAACTCATTTTGGCGATTTAAACTTAATTTCGGCAACATATTTACAATTATTTCTTTTGGATCTCTGAAAATGAACTTAAAATACCTAAAACATCTAACTGTTGCAGTAATAAATCCCGATTATTAAAAATATACGCTTTTTTTGAATAACCGGGATTTGTCAAAACCGGACACGTTCACCCGGGACGAACCTTTTATTTCCGAAATACTTATCAGAGGATGTTAGCTATCACTTACGTCACATTGCCCAGCCCAAACCACGCGGAGGTATCCTCATGGATATTGATGGAAATTGAACAATATGGACACGAACTCAGAATTTTAAATTAATAAAAACTCCCAGATAATATCTGTATACCAAGCTGGCAGGCTGTGCAGATATTATCATATTTACTGAATCTTAATTAGTCTTGATGAATCTTCCAAGCCAGATGTGCTGACATTACACAGGTGATTAAATTCAAATTAATTATACATACCTGAATACCAAGCTAATTGTGCAGAAAAAAAATTGTCAATGACATATAATTAAAATATAATTTGACTGTAGTTTGAATTTGCATATTTTTATTATTTTTTTCCAATTTATTTCTTAGACGTATCGATGAAGGACTGAAAAAAATCTACATTCTTTCTCTGACAATCCGGAATTATTAAGTTTGTCCCGGGCAAACGCGTCCGGTTTTGACCTGTCCCGGGTCTACAAAAAATGACAAAAACCCTAGTAATCGACATTTAATTTCATAATGATTTAACAATTTAAGTATTTAAAGTTAATAAACAACCAATAAATGCAAATATCACATATATTTTCAATGCATTAAGCTTAAAATCGCCAAAATGAGTAAACCGGGCTCGCTACCCATTTTAGTCACCTGGAAATGGACAATCGGCGATAATCATTGAAAAACACAAAATTTTGAGTTAAAATTTTCAGCGAAGGCAACACTTATAGTTATAAACTATGTCTGTAAATTTCACGAAGAAAGAATGAGTATTTATTTCGTAATTATCAAAAACCCGGTGTTCAGTTTCGAAATTCCCGGCCCGGCCCGGGTTTCGCTACCCATTTTGGCAAGCGGTATATCTAGTCTTCCCGACTCCCGACGCCCGACTCCCGACGGTCCCGGATTTTGGATTTTTAGCGATTTCTTTTTTACCGGTGCACAGAATTTATTCAAACTTCTCATGAACATTTTTAAGGTTAAAATGACTTCATTAATGCATGAAAACTTTAGGAAACATGCGTATTTAATACTGAATCAGCAGTATCACCTGCCAAAAAGCGGTAAATCTAGTACTCTGTTATAAATGTTAAAACCAAAAACGGACACCGATGTTTTCGTAGAATCGCGATTAAAAACAACAAAATGAAGTATGATTTTAAAAAATAATGAAAGGAAAACCTCAGTTACATGCTAGATAATTTGTATGCACAAAAACACCCACATATTTTCTTTTTTTCCCCTTGTATTGAAGTTTTTGTCACATCATATACATGTATTGTGCTCTACGTCGTTGACATGGTTCTACCTCGGAGCCCCCTCCCCTTTTTATTAATGTTTATTTTTAAATTTGATTTATTTATTTATTTATTTATTTATTTGATTAATTTTAAGTTTATTCTAAATTACACTTATCCTAGGAAACCCTACACAATAAAAAATAATTATAATCAGATTACCAGTAATATTTTACGGACCATGGTTTATATCTCTGAACTTTCACCACTGTATAACACTGTCGTGATCCCGTGCCGGATTGGACAAAACAAGATGGCGGCGGGAACAAATCGGAAAAGGTAGGTACCTGAGATTTCGGAAAATATCCCCCGTTAACCGTCAGATATGCTTGTTTCGAAGATGCTGTCGAATTCCTAGTAAAATGCTTATTAGTTTGTTTAATTGCTACTTTTCCTATTATCTCTTAAACTTGAACATTTAACGACTGAAGACTGCAGAATTTCTCCGATTGAGTTTGAAGCGACATGGAGTTGTTTTTTTCTTCGATTTTGACAGTTTTATGCATCCAGCAGCAGGAGTGTGGCTTACAAATGATAATTTGGAGTAATGCTGACCCGTTGTTATATGTTTATTTGTTATAACCCATTCTATTACAAAAATATTTCGATTTAAAAATGTTGACAAGTGCTGGATTGGAATCGGTTAATTTTAATGGAAATTGTGCCGGATTAGACTGCATTTTTGGTGCCGGATTGGATGATGTTCATGATAGTCATTTATATAATATCTTTTTTTCTCTTTTATTTTTAAGCTATGGATGCATAGTTCAATGAAATACTAGGAGGAATTTAATAAAGCTTATCTAAGCATCTGCACTCAGGAGTTTTGTAGAGATGACACCTGACAAGCACATAAGAATTGACCATGAAGCAGCAGAGAGGTACCGATGCATTATCTTAGGCAGATGCTACAGGTAAAAGTACAACCTACGACAGTACATGTACATCAAGAACAGGCATAGAGAAATTCAGAAAGTCCGAGGAACAGACACTGACCAAAATATTTTTAGGATCTTAGATAGACCGTGCAAATGTATATCTGTGAAAATTTCAAATTCAAAACAATTGTACTAATTTCTCTCATTCATATTGTTTCAAAGATTTTTTTTATATTATTTTTCTTGCACGCATTTTACTTTTTTGTTTGTTATCGTTAGACACAAAAAATGTTCATGACTGTTATTTTATTAAATTTTAACAAAAAATGTCCGAAATTTACTTTGTCTTTTTTTAATATCTCTTCCCCGAAGTAGATTAAGGAATGCCTTTGTCTTCATTGACACTTTTTTCTAGCAAGTTACTATTTTACCAAAATTTATTGTAAACAATTTTACGGTAAGTTCATTTAATTTGCCGTATAACAGAAGAAACATTTTGATTTTGTCTTCTGAAATACAACCAAATGTGAAATTCTAGTATTCTACCCGATCATATTCATGGTTTTGTACAGTACATCCACGTAGCATCGTTTTTAAGGGGGGGGGGGCAGCCAGAGAAATTTCAATTTCATAGCCAACTTCTTTCAGTAACATTTTTTAATACTACATTTACCTTATATCACAAAAAGTTGGGGACCATCCAGCCCATCAATTAACATTTACTATAGCATAAGTAATGTTGTTTCAGACTTATTAATTTCAACTTACTTTTAATTCATCAAAAATTAAATTAATTGCATTACTTAAAATGTAATATTTTACACATTAACAACGAAACATTTGAAGTTAAATTACATCGATATCGGTATCAAGCGTTAAACTGTTATCTGAAATCAAAAAATTAAAATAGGTCTACACATGTAACTTCGAAAATAAAGAACATATACACATTTTATTTAAGGAAGGATATGGAGATAACGAACAGTATTCAATCTCAAAGTCCATTAAACAATATACAAAATAAGAGCAGAGCAAACACGGACCTCCGAAACATCAGAGGTGGGATCAGGTGCCATGGAGGAGTGAGCATCCCCTGCCGACCGGTCACACCCGCCGTGTGCTCGTTGTCATGATGAGGAAATAACGGAAAAAATCCGTCTTCAATTCAGTGTATAAACAATGGACTAACAATTGGTATGAAAAACCTCAGTCAGCATTTGACTCAATGATAAATTGTATTTGCTGACAAGGTCATTGTATCGACCAATGATATATTTATTATGATAAACCAATTTAGAAAAAAAGACATACAAAAAGCAGTTTATTTGCATTAAATTATAAAATTTTACTAGCGTACCCTAATGTACTCTTTTGTACTAGGGTACGTAGGTACTCTGTTAAGTAGGATCGAATTTCGCCAATGGCAAACTCTCGGGCCTTACCTACTAGCAGTCTAAAAATAACCTCGAATGTACATGTACAACATAGACTCCATGACAACCCCCCTATTCACAAACTTTGAAATAAATGTTGGAAGACCTCTTATCTGTGGAGTATGAAGTTTAACTTTATTGACTGCAATGATATTACCTAAAATATACAAGAGAAGGGACTTCTAAACCCTTCAATTCTATATTCAAATAAACAGGAAATGTATAAATTTTTAACACCTGTTGAAGATAATACATTCGAGGCTGTTTTTCTGACCTCTGACGGAAATGCCCTACTAAGTAACATGATGCGATTTCGAATTTCGCCTCTTGTGCCTGGTGAATTTCTCGTATGCTTAAGTTAAGGGTTTTGCGGACGATTCCTCTGGCTTACTAACGGTTCCTCCTTTCCTTTTTTCTGGCCCCTCGAGCTCTTTGGGGTTTACCAAAACAGTGGTCTCTGTAAAAGAAATATGGGTACAATGAAATTTGAGATAAAATGAAACAGGAAAAAAAAAGATTTTTAATCGGAGGGGGGGGGGGGGTTGACCATACTGTAACTGATAACAATCTTACTTCGGTAAGATAAGCTATATTATTTAAATTCCTCCTTCTCGTATATTTTATTAAACGATGGATCAATATCTTAAAAAATGAAGAGAAAAGAAGTTATTACATAAATGACTATAATGAACATCATCCAATCCGGCACCAAAAATGCAGTCTAATCCGGCACAATTTCCATTAAAATTAACCGATTCCAATCCAGCACTTGTCAACATTTTTAAATCGAAATATTTTTGTAATAGAATGGGTTATAACAAATAAACATATAACAACGGGTCAGCATTACTCCAAATTATCATTTGTAAGCCACACTCCTGCTGCTGGATGCATAAAACTGTCAAAATCGAAGAAAAAAACAACTCCATGCCGCTTCAAACTCAATCGGAGAAATTCTGCAGTCTTCAGTCGTTAAATGTTCAAGTTTATGAGACGATAGGAAAAGTAGCAATTAAACATACTATTAAACATTTTAGTAGGAATTCGACAGTGTCCTCGAATCAAGCATATCTGACGGTTAACGGGGGATATTTACCAAAATCTCAGGTACCTACCTTTTTCGATTTGTTCCCGCCGCCATCTTGTTTTGTCCAATCCGGCACGGGATCACGACAGTGTATAAAGTGATTAGAAAATTAATCATTTTGCCCAAGCTAACACTGCTTAACATGCTTAAATAAAGCTTTTATAATAAGTGATTATGGTCTTCATAACATGTTAAAAAAAATTCTATGATTGAAATTCTTAAGGAACCTGACATTAAAAAAATTATTTTGATATTTTGGGTTTTAAAAAATTATAAAATTTTCGTATTTTTTACACCACTAATTTCACTGAAATACTTATCCCATCTTTTTAAAAGAAGAAGTGTTTTCCCAAATAATATCAATATTACGATCTACGAAACCTCACGTCTCCATGGTCTCCGCGCATCGCTATATGTATCGATAATTAATGTGCAATTAAATTAAAAAAAGAAAATATGTGAGAGTTTTTATGCATACAAATTATCTGGCATATAACTAATGTTTTCCGCTTATTTGTTGAAAAAAATATACTTTATTTTGTTGTTTTTATCGCGATTCTACGAAAACGTCGGTGTCCGTTTTTGGTTTTAATATTTATAACAGAGTACTAGATTTACCGCTTTTTGGCAGGTGATACTGCTGATTCAGTAATAAATACGCACGTTTCGTAAAGTTTTAATGCATTAATGAAGTCATTTAAACCTAGAAAATGTGCCTGAAAAGTTTGAATAGTTTCTGTGCACCTTGAAGAGAGAAATCGCGAAAATATCAAAATCCGGGACCGTCGGGAGTCGGGCGTCGGGAGTCGGGAAGACTAGATATACCGCTTGCCACCCATTTTAGCGGTGCGTCGATTTACCCAAAAGGACCCAAAAGAACCCAAAAGGACCCAAAAGGAACCCAAAAGGACCCAAAAGGAACCCAAAAGGACCCAGAAGGAAATTAAGAACGACCCAAAAGGACTTGAAATAAAGAGATTAAATGGATATATAATGAATACTTTCATATTTTATTATAACTAAAACTAGTTTTTTGAGGGTAAAGTGCGTGTTTGGGTTGAGGTGGGAGGCCCCCCATCCCCCACCCCCCACCCATCCCCGATACCATATGCCTAGAACATGTCATTAAATAAACTTATTTCTTTATTTATCAAATATCATATAATAAGATATAATAAAACAGAAGGAGAAATAGAATAATACAGTGTACTTTGTTAATTTCAGCTAAAAGAAATCAAAGCATATCTGACCAGATTTAATGATTGATGTGTTATAAAATTCGTATGTTATTTCTTTAAGAAAAGTTGCAACAATATAAATGCGTGTTTTTGCCAATTTTTAGGTAAATTTATTTAAGCATTGAATTCATATTTTTGGATGTATTCGGTCCTATAACACACCTGGCCGTGCCGACAAATTGAATACCGCGCGTTAGCGCGGTATGATAAACTTGTCGGCACGGCCAGGTGTGTTATAGGACCGAAGACAGCCAAAAATATGAATTCAATGCTTATATTTACATTCTCTAATTTTCCTTCTTCATAATTGCTTTTCTCGTTAACATTAATGTGAATTTAGCGCTGTTCAAAACTAACGTGGTAAATAGACGTAAGAGCCGTTTGTGACGTCAGATGACGTTAAGTGACGTTGCAAAGTTAAATTACGCAAGCAAACATTGCGATTAAAAAAGTGACAAAAATTAATTCTTAACGCAAATTACGTTAATTTCTACGTTCATTTTTCAGTGTGTAGTTTTTCATACATTTTACATTTTGGTGTTTCTAGGGTACTGAAAATGCATATAGTTCCTACTGTGTATTCTAACGCGCAGCGACAAGGTTTCGCATGTGTTATAAAAATTTGAACGTCGTGGATTTCTAATGGATTTGATAAGGAAAATTATACTGAATGTAAATATAATATAATATTCATAATTTAATTCAAATTATTAATTTTCAATGTATTATAATATATTAATTCGAGTCCTTTTGATTTCCTTTTGGGTCCTTTTGGGTTCCTTTTGGGTCCTTTTGGGTTCCTTTTGGGTCCTTTTGGGTCCTTTTGGGTTCCTTTTGGGTCCTTTTGGGTAAATCGACGCACCCCCATTTTAGTCACACTCGGAAATAGGAAGGTACTAAAGACGCGATGTACTAAACACTGATTTGACCTGATTCAAATTTGTCTGTAAATGTTCCAAACAATTGAATTTTTGTATAGCATATGCCTCGAAGTCATAAAGTCTGTACATAAGTAATTTAAAATACTCAATATTACCATTTAATTAAAAATTAAAACGTCAGGTAAATATCAGGTCTCTAATATATCCCGTTTTTAGTGTGCCCCTTCGAGTCGACGTCGGACACGTGTTTGCCATGGTTTACAAACTGAAAATAGAATGATTTGTGAAGTTGAACATTTTCTCACAAAGAATCCGTTTGTAGACATGTACACTCATTTAATCTGCAGCTACGAAGTACTTTGTCACTTCTCTGGAACATTATTCTAAGCAGAATTATGCCGATTCATATATTCTAAGAATCTTGTGTGAATTGTTTACGAGGAAATTCTGACTGTCACATTAACAAGGATGAACACTCTTGACTCTGCTTCGGATTCCCCAGTGATAATTGTATCGTGTGATGAAAGAGCTGACGGCGACATTTTAATGTATGATTGGCTTGGACCATTGGAATGAAGGTTAGAATATTTTTATTACTTAAAATTTACACTACTGATTACATGACAGTGACATACATTGATGTTATTAGAAATACACAGACACACCGATATATTATCTGTTTTACAGTTCAGACGCTCTCTGTTTACCTTGTAAATCCCCACAGCTTTATATTTTATTTTTTTTAAATTTGAGGATGTAATTTCAACAGTCCTACTATCTATCAGGCGTAACAAAAAATTATGTTTGTTTACGGTTACCCGACCGACCCTAATTTTAATCGCCGACCCAAACTTTTTTTTCGTCAAAAAAATCCGGAAGTTACTGGCCGGTCAGTTTAACTTTTACATTCATCTTTGAAATCGAAATTGAAAGTACAGAAACAAAACAAGAGAGTTCAATTTCTACATCAACGAGTTCATTGCAATTTGCTTACCATTGCGTGGCAGCTGCAGGGGTGTGCAACTAGCTTTGCCCAACACCCGGATCTACCGTTTTTTGGGGGGTAGTAAAAATAAAATTAAAATTATGCATGTAAAAACATGAGAAACACAAACGATATTTTCACTCATTGTTTTGCTATTTAATTTCCAACTAATGAAAATTTTCCAGGCAGCATGCTCCTACTGCTCTTAAATCACTTTAATCTCATCCATTTTGCAGTACTACCTGACTTATTTACTTAAAAAAACGATCGTTTTTTCCTTATCCGAATTTCCTCCATTCCTCTTTTAATGGTAAATACATGCAGATATCTCTTTCAATTATATACGATCCCCAAATCAAATGATAGCTAAGTGTTATGTGATTAAACTCTAATATATATCAATTATACTTAATGGTTTGAAATGAAAATAAAATGATTTTTGCTTCATTTTAGATAAGCTAGAGTAGTGCAATATGTTCAGAAAAGAAAAGATATTTTCTTAAAAGTTTTAAACTTCAACTTTTAAAGTAATGGCGTAGGACCCTAGCTTTCTCAACTATAAACTTTTTAAAATATTAATTTTCACAGTTTTTTCCCCAATATTTGGACTGGTCACTTTTAACTTTGGACTAAAAACTTTATTGTTTTTTTTTAATTGCACACCCCTGAGTTGTAAGGCAGTTGGCAAGAAAGATTATATTGTCTACCATCCATATTACAAGCCCAAACAAAATTAAGGCACGGTACAATGGTAAAACTGTTTTGTAATTCATTACCAATTCATGTGAATTTGTGTATTAAAAAAATTCAATAAAATTAAAAAAAATTCCTACCTACCGACCCTATTTTATTTCAGCATGTAACAGTAAACAAAGTTATTTTTTTGTTTGGCCTCATAGTGATCATACTCTATAATTCAAACTGCACTTAATGTTACAGAATATATTCAACTAATTATATATTGACAGTGTGACTGTAAGGGTGAGGGCAGATACTTATTTAGTTTTAATTTAGATTGTGCTTGTCAAGCTGCATTTGACATTTGGTGCATCCATGCTCAGTGTTCACACTGAGAGTTTATTCAAATGTTTAATTCGAATGAATTCACTGCTCGTTAAATTACTTCCCATTAGCTCCATGTGAACATGAGTAAGGATAGCTAATTCAAATTAAATAGAAATGAATTTTGAATGTAGCTTAAACATGTTAAAGAAGCTAAGCACTGTGGGTCCAAAGTATACTGCGGAAAAATTGTGTGGAGCAATGTGCAAGTCACAATCTTCTTTTGCCAAGGTCTTATCATAAGAGCTCGCATTATGGGCAGGGATTTGTGCTGCTGTCTGCCAGTGTCTGGACTCGCTATAAATAGATGTTCTCAAAAAGTCTTAATTATTTAATATCATACTTTACTGACAAAAAAGGAAAAATATTTCTCAGTTAAAGTGCAAAAGAAATTTGTTTAAAAAAATTGTAATAATAGAAAGTTTGCTTTTTTGTTTGATAAGACTGCTGTAATGGTTTAATGTTTGTTTATTTGCCTTAATCATACATTTTTCAGTCATTTCATGGTGCCACCACTTGGGATGGTATTAGCTGCAAATATAGACTTGTACTCAGCACTTATTGCCTTTAAGAAGTATGAGATCCATTTTGTGCTAACACCTACCGTGACACAGAATCTTGGTTTATGCAGTCTCATAGGAGTAACCTGTCTAAAGCATTTAGCAATGGGATTGGAACCTGCGACGTAAGGTTCAGCTTCTTATTGATACTTTGATTTATAATATTTATTTGAGAATTTCACTCATTCACATACTTAGAGATGTTGATATATATTGTTGAATAGCATCAATTTAGACCTTTACTTAGCTAAGTAAACATGTACTGTGAGGTTTTTAAGGTCTCATTCATTTTATATGCCAGATGCATGTTAAGGAACATTACTGCATAAATGTTTTTGTCTTGAATTTGAAGCTCTTTACTAATATAGAGATATGTTAGTGTTAAACCTCTTCAAATTAGGGTAGTTACTTTAAACTCAGCAATGTGAGTGTGTTGTGTGAACTTGTGTTAGCGAGACAGTGTGTTGTATGAATTTGTGTTAGCAAGGCAGTGTGTTTTGTGAACTTAATTGTGTTAGCCTGACAGTGGGTTGTGTGAATTCTTGTTAGCTTGACGATGTGTTGTGTAAACTCGTGTTAGCGGGACAGCGTGTTGTGTGAAATCGTGTATAAAGTGTAAGTGTGACAGTGTGTTGTGTATACTCGTGTTAGCTAGACAGAGTGTTGATTGAACTCGTACTAGCGAGACTTCGTGTTGTGTAAACTCGTGTTAGTGAGACTGCGTGTTGTGTAAACTCGTGTTAGCGAGACTGCGTGTTGTGTAAACTCATGTTAGAGAGACAGCGTGTTGTGTGAACTCTTATTAACGAGACAGCATGTTGTGTGAATTCGTGTTAGCGGGACAGTGTGTTGTGTGAACTTGTTATCCTGAAAATTTGTCGTGTGAACTGGTGTTAGAGAGATAGTGTGTTGTGTGAACTCGTGTTAGCGAGATTGCATATTGTGTGAACTCGTGTTAGCCAGACTGCGTGTTATGTGAACTCGTGTTAGGGATATTGCATGTTTTTTGAATTTGTGTTAGCGTGACAGTGTGTTGTGTGAACTCGTGTTAGCCTGACAGTGTGTTGTGTGAAATGGTATTAGGATGACAGTGTGTTGTGTGAAATGGTATTAGGATGACAGTGTGTTATCGCAACAGCGTTTGGTGCGAACTTGTGTTAGTGAATAGTGAGACAGCCTGTTTTGTGAATTCGTGTTAGCGTGACAGTGTGTTGTGTGAACTCGTGTTAGCCTGACAGTGTGTTGTGTGAAATGGTATTAGAATGACAGTGTGTTGTGTGAAATGGTATTAGGATGACAGTGTGTTATCGCAACAGCATTTGGTGCAAACTTGTGTTAGTGAATAGTGAGACAGCCTGTTTTGTGACTTTGTGTTAGCGTGACAGTGTATTGTGTAAACTCGTGTTAGCGTGACAGTGTATTGTGTAAACTCGTGTTAGTGAGACTGCGTGTTGTGTAAACTCATGTTAGCGTGACAGTGTGTTGCATGTACTTGTGTTAGCTAGACAGTGTATTGTATGAACTCGTATTAGCAAGACTGCGTGTTGTGTAAAACTTGTGTTAGCAAGACAGCGTGTTGTGTGAACTTGTGTTAGCGAGACAGCGTGTTTGTGAATTTGTGTTAGCATGATAGTGTGTTGTGTGAACTCGTGTTAGCCTGATATTTTGTTGTGTGAAATTGTATTAGAGTGACAGTGTGTTGTGTGTTAGTGTGACAGCGTGTGGTGTGAACTTGTGTTAGTGCGAAAGTGTTTTTCATTGTTGTGATGGCGAGCTGTGTGATAGCCTAATGGCGTCTTTTGTGTCGGTAAGATGGCACGCTTTTATGAAAGTGCTATTGAGCTTTAGCAAGTGGCCCTATCTGGACACGCCTTATTATAATTGATCAGTTCTCAGATATACAGTGAATTACCGGTATTATTGTCACCATGAAATCAGCATTTACAGTTGCAATTACCTAGTTAGTAATCATAAGATATTGGTTTGCCAGTTTTAGAATTATGGTGTTCCAATGATGTGAAGTTGCAGTGTGTTAGCATGTTAATTTCAACAGACTGCCACTCCAATGCAGCTTTAAACAACACGCTGCTTTGTTTACACAAAACAAAATATCATGCAAACACAACTCTAAACAATCTGTTGAGTGTTAGCTTCACTGCATGTTGGATTCAGTGTGCTGGCATATTATCACTGACGTACATGCTAGCACATTGTCACCTCGTGCTAGTATTTTGTCATAAATACTCTAGCACATTATCCTAAACCCGCTAGTGCATTATTACTTTGCACTTGTATGTTGTCTTATTAGGGGATAGCATAAATGACTGCCTTAATTGGTGTAAACTTCTTTTAATTGATGAAAGAGTACATTAAAATTTACAAATTATACACAGAAAATGTGACAATATCTTATCTCTCAATTTGATAATCTAATTTATAATCTCATGAATTGCACTTTTTATTAGTAAAAGAATTATAAATTAAAAAATTTCAATTTCTTTTGGATAGGTGTGACTCATCTGAATACTGAATTTTGATACCAAGCATGACCATGATTTGCCAGAAGATCATCTGTTTGGATGTGACATGGAATAAACAGCATAGTGAAAATAAGTCAAGTTTTGGTTTGTGAAGACAATTTTAAAACACACTGTGTATCATTTTTAAATTTTGATTTGACAACATAAATCCACAAATATGAACATATCAATTGCTCTCAGTTTTTCAAGTGAAATAGTTTTTGTAACAGAAATACATGTACCAGTAATTACATTGGAATAAATGTTATTTTTAAATATAATAATATTTTGTTTGTGTAGCATGTTGACCTCTTTATTAAGGTCTTCCCTTTCAAAGTTTAGACTTACTTATTCTAATGATTAAGATAGATCCTCTGTCTTCAGCAGGAATATAAGATCTTGCAGTGTTTTCAATAAGATTTTCAATAGAAGGAAAAATAGAAGGAATAGCAGGAAACCAGTCGCGGCGAGGGGTCTGGGGGCCGCCTTAGGCCCCCAGCGGGTCCAGGGCAGAGCCCTGGTAGGGGGCCCAGGGGGGCGAAGGCCCCCGGCCGAAAACGAAATTCAGCATTTTTGACTCACTTTTCTTACCTCTCAGGCCATTAAAAAGCACTTTTTTTTCACATTTCTGTCACTATCAATAATCAAGTTTTACCTAGAAAAAGCCAATTAGAAAAACAATTTTTGCCTTTTTCACAGATTTGTTTGACAGATTTTTGACAGACTGGGTTTTTTTTTCTTCTGAAAATATATCTATATGTCTATAAAAACATATAGACAACTGAAGTATGAAATTATAGTACAGACAATTGTATGGGTAAAATATTATACTGAAAATTCTACATATTCATCCCCTTTCACTTAAATTGGTCAGGACTTTTATTCATATTTAAAAAAAATATTTAGTTAAAAATTTAAAATTTGATGACATACAGTACCCCATAAAAATTCTAATATTCTGTAATCTTAGAGTTTTCATAAAATAAATTATAAACTGATTAAATTTTTTGACATTTTGTACAGATTGTCAGAACAAAATAATTAAGAAAATGGAATTTGATACAAAATACTAGTACATTGAAACCTTCCCTAATGTGAAAACGATACTGTCCCTGTATTTCAAGAGATCTTACATGAAAATTTTGCATTTTCATTTAAGGAAATTCTGGAAGAATTTCTA
>NW_026935438.1:0-40000 GCF_032062105.1 Saccostrea cuccullata | reverse complement strand
TCTCAACTTTGAAGATACATGTATACGGGCCTATATCAAGTTATTATGTTCCCCAAACGAAGTTGGGGAACATATTGTTTTTACTCTGTTTCTTATTATTATTATTATGTTCCCCAAACGAAGTTGGGGAACATATTGTTTTTACTCTGTTTCTTATTATTATTATTAAGGTCTTCCGTCTTCAGCGGAAGACCTTCTTGTTATTCTTAGGTTTCTTTTTCACTTTTATTAAGTTCTTCCGTCTTCAGCGGAAGACCTTATTGTTTTTCTTAGGTTTCTTTTCCACTATTTTTCTTCTTATTATTTTTTTTCTTACCGATTTTGTGCACGCGAGTTCTCGGAAACGGCTTGATGGATTTTCATGAAACTTTCAGCTCTGATAGAACATAAAAAAATCTAGAAATAAATTTTTTTATTTTGATGACGTCACTTCCGGTTCGGAGATTTTCGCTATTTTGTCATTTTTAGAGGGTCACTTTGTCCGGCAATGTTCTCAAAAACCGTTGAAGATAGAAGCATGAAATTTTCAGTGATGATAGAGCAACCTTTGGAGAAGTGCATTCAGTATATCATTTTTACCGGAAGTACGAAGCGCCGACGCTTGATGTGGTCCGAAAATAGTCCTATCAAGAATTTCAAAATTTTTGACACCTTTTCTACGATAACTTTTAACCTAGAAATATTTTGTTAAGACATGTAGAACAAAAAAAGTGTAGAATTACACGATCTTTCAAATGATATCTCGAAAAAAGGGCTGGCCCCTAAAATGAAGGGTCTAGAGGGGCTGAAAGTATTTCCTTTATATCTCAAAAAGTATTGAGAATTTGTAATACTTCAAAGAAGCAAAGTTGTACAAAATGTCAAGCTCTATCAAATGGGGTCGTCGAAATATGTCCGGCAACGTCACTTCCGGTCAAACCGGAAGTAGTCAAAAATAGCATATTTCTGCTCTTCTTGACAGGTTTTTGGATATCATATGTCACTGGAAGCTTAAATCTTAATTTTCCGTCCGTCGGCGGTATTTCCGGTCAAACCGGAAGTTGCTAAAAATGGCTTAATTTTGCAATAATTAACATAAACTTGGAGGATTATACCATTTTTGGACTTCATTTGTCTTTTTTCTTAAAAGAAAGCTACTTCCGGTCAAACAGGACGGAAGACCTACTCGTTGCTTTGCAACGAGCTCGGCTCTAGTTATTATTATTGTTTTTTTTTCTTACCGATTTTGTGCACGCGATTTCTCGAAAACGGCTCGATGGATTTCCATGAAACTTTCAGGACTTATGTAACATCACTTGAACCTTATGCGTTTTTTTCTGTTTTGATGACGTCACTTCCGGTCCGGAGTTATCAGCACAAAATTGATTTTTTAAGGGTCAGTTTGTCCGCACGATTTCTCCTAAACGACTTTAGATAGACACGTGATACTTTCAGGTCTAGTAGACCTATGTCTGTAGATTTGTGGAATGTATTTTATTTTTACCGGAAGTGCTGCACGTCGGCGCTCGGTATGGCCCGAAAATAGGCCTATCGCGAATTTTAAAATTTTTAGCACTTTTTCTACGATATCTTTTTACCTGGAAATATTTTGTAAAAACATATAGAACAAAAGAAGTGTAGAATTTTAAGTTCTTCCAAATGATATCTCGGAAAAAGGGCTGGCCCCTAAAATTAGGGGTCTACAGGGGCCGAAAGTTTTTCCTTTATATCTCAAAAAGTATTGAGAATTTGTAATACGTCCATGAAGCAAAGTTGTTCAAAATGTCAAGCTTAATCTAATGGAGTCGTCAAAATATGTCCGTCGACGTCATTTCCGGCCAAACCGGAAGTAGTCGAAAAGCGCGTATTTTTACCGTTCTTGAAAAGTTTTTGGGTAACATCTGTCACTGGGAGCATAAAAATTAATTTTATATCCGTCGTCAACACTTCCGGTCACACGGGAAGTAGCATAAACTTCCGGTCAAACAGGACGGAAGACCTACTCGTTGCTTTGCAACGAGCTTTGCTCTAGTTAAGGTCTTCCGTCTTCAGCGGAAGACCTTATTGTTTTTCTTCGGTTTTTTTTTCACTACACAATATTAAGGTCTTCCGTCTTCAGCGGAAGACCTTCTTGTTATTCTTAGGTTTCTTTTCCACTATTTTTATTATTATTATTGTTTTTTTTCTTACCGATTTTGTGTACACGATTTCTCGGAAACGGCTCGCTCGATTTTCATGAAACTTTCAGGACTGATAGAACATCAAACAAACCTGATATATAATTTTTTGTTTTGATGACGTCACTTCCGGTTTTGAGATTTTCGCGATTTAGTGATTTTCAAGGGGTCAGTTTGTCCGCTAGTTTTCTCAAAAACGGCTTAGGATAGAAACTTGAATTTTTCCAGCAATGATAGAGCAATATATGTAGATGTGACATACATATTTCATTTTCACCGGAAGTGCTGCATGCCGACGCTTCCAATGGTCCGAAAAAGGGCATATCGAGAATTTTGAAATTTCTAACACTTTTTCTTCGATATCTTTTCACCTACAAATATTTTGTCAAGACATATAGAACAAAAGTTGTAGAGAATATGACGATCTTTCAATGGATATCATCGATAAGGGGCTGGCCCCTATAATTAAGGGCTGAAAGGGGCCGAAAGTTTTTCCTTAATATCTCAAAAAGTATTGAGAATTTGTAATATGTCAAAGAAGCAAAGTAGTTCAAAATATCATGCTTTATCTAATGACGTCGTCAGAATACGTCCGGCGACGTCACTTCCGGTCAAACCGGAAGTAGTCAGAAAATGCATATTTTTGCCGTTCTTGACAGGTTTTTGTGTAACAAATGTCACAAGAAGCATAAAACTTAATTTTCTACCCGTCGTCATCACTTCCGGTCAAACCGGAAGTAGCCTAAAATAGCTTATTTTTGAAGGTTTTGAAGCAAAATTGAAATTATAAAGTCATTGGAGATAACTTGGCTCATTGCTTTCTTTTGCAAACGTCACTTCTGGCACTTCCGGTCAAAACAGGACGGAACACCTACTCGTTGCTTTGCAACGAGCTTTGCTCTAGTTATTATTATTATTGTTTTTTTTTTCTTACCGATTTTGTGTACACGATTTCTCGGAAACGGCTCGCTCGATTTTCATGAAACTTTCAGGACTGATAGAACATCAAACAAAGCTAATATAAAAATTTTTGTTTTGATGACGTCACTATCCGGTTTTGAGATTTTTGCGATTTAGTGATTTTCAGGGGGTCAGTTTGTCCGCGAGTTTTCTAAAAAACGGCTTAAGATGGAAACTTGAGTTTTTGAGCAATGATAGAGCAATGTCTGTAGATGTGACATACGCATTTCATTTTTACCGGAAGTGCTGCACGCCGACGCTCGGTATGGTCCCAAAAAGGTCATGTCGAGAATTTCAAAATTTTTAACACCTTTTCTTCGATATCTTTTCACATACAAATATTTTGTTAAGACATATAGAACAAAAGAAGTGTAGAATTACATGATCTTTCAAATGATATCTTGAAAAAAGAGCTGGCCCCTAAAATAAAGGGCCTAGAGGGGCCGAAAGTTTTTAATTTATATCTCAAAAAGTATTGAGAAATTGTAATACGTCTAAAAAGCAAAGTTGTTCAAAATGTCATGATAAATCTACTGGAGTCATCAAATTGCGTCCGGTGACGTCACTTCCGGTCATACCGGAAGTCGTCAGAATATGCATATTTTTGCCTTTCTTAACATGTTTTTGGGTAACATATGTATCTGGAAGCATAAAACTTAATTTTCTGTCCGTTGACATCACTTCCGGTCAAACCGGAAGTGACCGGAAGAAGCCAAAAATAGCTTATTTTTGAAGGTTTAAATGCAAAATCAAAATTATAAAGTCAATGGAGACCACTTAACTCATTTGCTTTCATTTGTTGACGTTACTTCCGGTCAAAACTGGACGGAAGACCTACTCGTTGCTTTGCAACGAGCTTTGCTCTAGTTATTTTTTTTTTCTTACCGATTTTGTGCACACGATTTCTCGAAAACGGCCAAACAAAATCTTATGAAACTTTCAGGACTTATGGAACATTACTTGAACCTTATGCGTTTTTTTCCGTTTTGATGACGTCACTTCCGGTCTAGAGATATCGTCGATTTTCTGATTTTTAAGGGTCATTTTGTCCACAGTTTTACCGAAAAATGGCTCTAGATAGAAACTTCAAACTTTGAGGTTAGGTAGAGCTAAGTTTGGAAAGGTGCATAAGGTATATTAAATTTACCGGAAATGACGCACGTCGGCGCTCGCTATGGCCCGAAAATAGTCGTATCTTGAATTTCAAATCTTTACACCTTTTCTACGATATTTTTTTACCTGAAAATATTTTGTTAAGACATATTGAACAAAAGAAGTGTAGAATTCCAAGACCTTTCAAATGATATCTCGACAAAAGGGCTAGCCCCTAAATTTAGGGGCCTGAAGGGGCCAAAAGTTTTTTCTTTATATCTCAAAATCTATAAAGAATTTTTAATACATCAAAGAAGCAAAGTTGTTCAAAATGTCAAGCTTAAAGTATTGGCGTCGTCAAAATTTGTCCGGCGATGTCTCTTCCGGCCAAACCGGAAGTAGTCGGAAAACGCGAATTTTAGCCGTTCTTGACACGTTTTTAGGTAACAGATGTCTCTGGGACAACAAAAAATTATTTTCCGTCCGTCGTCGTCCTTCCGGTCATACCGGAAGTAGCAAAAAATGGCTTATTTTTGCAATGATTAACATAGCTTTAGAGAATTCAAGCTATTTCTGGGCGTTATTTCTCACTTTTGTTAAAAATAAAATCTACTTCCGGTCAAACAGGACGGAAGACCTACTCGTTGCTTTGCAACGAGCTCGGCTCTAGTTATTATTATTATTCTTTTTTCTTCTTATTTCTTCTCCGGTACTTTTTTGTCCGGAAGTGTTCTCAGAAACTGTTCACCAAACTAAGTTAAAACCTTTTTAGGGTTAGTAGGCATGTTGTGAAGATGTGCCGAACGAAGGTCATTTTGCGCGCATTCGCATGCACGTGCGGGCGCGTGCAATGAGTAAAATGACTGATATATTTAATATGGTTGTAACTTTTATATTTTTTGATGAAATGTTTTGAAACTCATTATATAAAGATATATAAGTTGTGTAGATAAGATGACATGGTCAAATTTGCTTGAACTCACGCGCATGCACGTGCGCTTTGCTCTGATTGGCTGAAACAGAAATCTTAATATCTTTTTTGTTTTATGATGAAATGCTTTGAAATTTATAACATAGACATGCATTAGGATGTACTACAATATGATATATAAAATTTTTCATGAAATCACGCGCATGCACGTGCGCTGCAATCTGATTGGCTGAAACTTTAAATGAGTATAACTCCCTTGGTTTTCAACCAAACAGCATGGGATTTAGAACATAGATAGACATAAAGGACTTCTACAGGATGGTATGGTCACCATTCACATGCATGCACGTGCGCTTTGCTCTGATTGGCTGAAACAAAAATCTCAATATCTTTTTTGTTGTTTTACAAAATGCTTTGAAATTTAAAACATAGGCATGCTTTAAGATGTCCTACAATATGATATATAATAATTGTCATGAAAATACGCGCATGCACGTGCGCTGCAATCTGATTAGCTTAAATTTAAATGGCTATAACTCCCTTGTTTTTCAACCAAACAGGATGGGATTAAGAACATAGACAGACATAATGGACACCTACAAGAAGGTGTGGTCATCATGCACGTGCGTGCACGTGCAAATGAGTAAAATAGTGTAGACAAGATGATATCGTCATTACGCTCATGCAATCACATGCGCACGCCTGCATTGCTTGGTATACTTTTGGGAAAACGTTGTTTACGTCTTAAATGCATAGATTTTGCCTTCTTTAATGAAACTTACAGGGAATATGGCACGAGAAGGGAGTTGGGGAGCGTTTGGGGAACATCTGTAACGGTTCCCGTTACAATTAGCACTAGTTAAGGTCTTCCGTCTTCAGCGGAAGACCTTACTGTTATTCTTAGGTTTCTTTTCCACTATTTTTATTATTATTATTGTTTTTTAGCTCTACTGGTCAGAGACCAGAAGAGCTTATGCGATAGTAATGCGTCCGTCGTCCGTCCGTCTGTCTGTCCCGTCTGTCTGTCTGTCTGTAAACAATCTTTCAAAATGCTACTCTTCCTACAGTTTTGGTCTGATTTCAATATAACTTGGCACACAAGTAGACTACACTAAGATACATAATTCTGTGTATCGGTTTTTGATTTCGATTAACGGTGTTGCCGTTGTTGCTAAAAATAGAAATTTCTGTGAAATTCTTTCAAAATGCTACTCCTCCTACAGTTTTGGTCTGATTTCAATATAACTTGGCACACAAGTAGACTACACTAAGATACATAATTCTGTGTATCGGTTTTTGATTTCGATGAACGGTGTTGCCGTTGTTGCTAAAAATAGAAATTTCTGTGAAATTCTTTCAAAATGCTACTCCTCGTACAGTTTTGGTCTGATTTCAATATAACTTGGCATACAAGTAGACTACACTAAGATACATAATTCTGTGTATCAGTTTTTGATTTCGATGAACGGTGTTGCCTTTGTTACTAAAAATAGAAATTTCAGTGAAATTCTTTCAAAATGCTACTCCTCCTACAGTTTTGGTCTGATTTCAATTTAACTTGGCACACAAGTAGACTACACTAAGATACATAATTCTGTATATCGGTTTTTGATTTCGATGAACGGTGTTGCCGTGGTTACTAAAAATAGAAATTTCTGTGAAATTATTTCAAAATACTACTCCTTCTACATTTTTGGTCTGATTTCAATATAACTTAGCACACAAGTAGACTACACTAAGATACATAATTCTGTTTATCGGTTTTTGATTTCGATGAACGGTGTTGCCGTGGTTACTAAAAATAGAAATTTCTATGAAATTCTTTCAAAATGCTACTCCTCCTACAGTTTTGGTCTGATTTCAATATAACTTGGCATACAAGTAGACTACACTAAGATACATGATTCTGTGTATCAGTTTTTGATTTCGATGAACGGTGTTGCCGTTGTTACTAAAAATAGAAATTTCTGTGAAATTCTTTCAAAATGCTACTCCTCGTACAGTTTTGGTCTGATTTCAATATAACTTGGCACACAAGTAGACTTCACTAAGATACATAATTCTGTATATCAGTTTTTGATTTCGATGAACGATGTTGCCATGGTAACTAAAAATAGAAATTTCTGTTAAAAACTCTCAAAATGCTACTCCTCCTGCAGATTAATTCTGATTATAATATAATGTGGCATGCAAATAGACTATACTAAGAACATAAAGAGACTTAATCAAGGATCATTATTCTTTTTATTGCTGTGGTAAAGTTTCAATTCCCAACTGCTTAAGAACTTTTCTCTTCCTTTGCTATAAGTACAAACCAGTAGAGCTTCAGTCTCGACAGAGACTTCTGGTTTTCTTACCGATTTTGTGCACGCGAGTTCTCGAAAACGGCTCGCTCGATTTTCATGAAACTTTCAGGACTGATAGAGCATGTAAAAAACTAGATATATATTTTTTTGTTTTGATGACGTCACTTCCGGTTTTGAGATTTCCGCGTTTTAGTGATTTTCAGAGGGTCACTTTGTCCGGCAGTTTTCTGAAAAACCACTCAACACAGAAGCCTGAAATTTTCAGTGATGCTAGAGCAACCTTTGGAGAAGTGAATTTCGTATATCACAACCACCGGAAATACGAAGTGTCGACGCTCGCTATGGCCCGAAAATAGTCCTACCAAGAATTTCAAAATTTTTAACACCTTTTCTACGATAACTTTTTGCCTAGAAATATTTTGTTAAAACATGTAGAACAAAAGAAGTGTAGAATTGCATGATCTTTCAAATGATATCCAAGAAAAAGGGCTGGCCCCTAAAATAAAGCATCCAGAGGGGCCAAAACGTTTTATCTGATATCTCAAAAAGTGTTGACAATTTGTTATGCATCATAGAAGCGAAGTTGTTCAAAATAATAAATAGCAGAGGCAGAGATCATTTAAAGTCGTTAAAATACCGTCACTTCCGGTCAGGCCGGAAGTATTTGTAAATGGCTCATTTTTTGCACACATAACCGTAAATGTCTATCAATCTCGATATCATCTTCTTCAGAATTAGACGGAAGACTTATTTGTTGCTTTGCAACAAGCTCGTCTAGTTATTATTAAGGTCTTCCGTCTTCAGCGGAAGACCTTCTTGTTATTCTTAGGTTTCTTTTCCACTATTTTTATTAAGGTCTTCCGACTTCCTTCGGAAGACCTTATTGTTATTCGTCTGTTTTTTATTATTATTATTATTTTTCTTTTTTCATAGTTAAGGCGATATCTCAGCTGTGCGTGAACGGATCTAAAAGATTTTTACGGGGATGATGCATCATGTAAATATCTCCAGACGTGTTTTTCATTTTTTCAAAATTTGCTTTCGTTCGCGATTTTTGGGGATTTTTGTATTTTTTAAAAGGCATTTTGTCCAGCAGTTTTCTCGAGAACGGCTAAAGATATGAAAGTTAAACTCACTGAGGTAATAGAACATCGTACTCCGTTATGGGCAACGACCTTTATTTTTCGTCGTCGGCACTTCCGGTCGCAAACGGAAGTGAATTCAAAAAGTCGAATTTCTCAAGTTTTTTGTTTTTCAATATTTTTCTTTAGGATTTACAAGGTTTATAGAGTGTCTTATGAGAATTCTAAATATGTGACCAGTATCTTGATGCGTGAATATATTGAAAAGATATGGCAAAACAAAACTTTGTCCTACTGTCGGGGGTTCGAATCCCGCTTGGGGCGTTTTAAAATTTTTTTCTTTGTTTCTGTCTTTTTTCAGTTGAAAATGACATTTATCTATTTTATAACACGTATGGAATATTTTGCCGATTTTTAAAAGTTATATTCTGAGATATTTTTAGGAATACCTGTAATTATTGTGATGTATGATGAGAGACTACTGTGAATAAACGTAACCAAAAATATACATTCTGAAATCTATTTCTTGTGATTATGCAGCATAGAACTCTAACGAAAAGTCGGTCGGAAGACCACTTGTTGCTTTAGCAACAAGAACGCATCTAGTATTCTTACTATTTTCGTATTGACCAAATTTTGGAAATGACCTTTGTCCGGTCCATTTCTCAAGAACAGATTAAGATATGAAAGTTAACTGTGTCAGATATCATAGATCATGACTTGAAGATTTGTCCATTAACATTTTTTCCGTCGTCAATACTTCCGGTCGTCACAGAAAAGGGAATTAAAACTCGATTTTGAACATTTCTTTGTCTTTCTTTCTTCTTTTTTCTGTGATATTCATGGTGAAAGTTAAAGACCCATTTTGATGATTTTACGTATAAACAGATTCTTGATTTGATTAAGAAGGAATTAAATATCTTTGAATATCTGAGAACTTTCGCAAACGTAGGTTCAACGTTTCCTTAAACACTAAAAAATATTCATTTCATTTTCTCATAAATAGACTTCGCGGGGGGAAAACCCATTGTGCAATACACAAGTGTGCAGGTCAAGTCTTTGACGCGATGGCGAAAGGACCTGTAGAAAAAACTTCCCTGGTTCAATTGAGACGAGATTTTAGAAAATAAAGTGTGTATATTGAATATATTATATGGTTCATCTTATCCCCCCCCCCCCCCCATTTCTTTTTTGTGAACTGTAAAAGTCCTATCTCCCACCTTTCTCACATATTGAAATGAATGCCAATTCGGCTTTAATTTTTACATTTTACATAAACTGACCTTGACATTTACATAACAAGACACTCTTCTTAAAGTAAAGAAAATGATAAGGCTTAATTCTTTTTACAAAATAATGGTAATTTACAAGTCTATATTCAAGACCCCCCCCCCCCCCCGGAAGCGCGCAGACAGGTAGACTTCGCAGATATAACATCTACAACGTACAAGTAATGTTTTAAAAGTTTCATTCATTAAAATCAGTTCCCCTGATGTCATCTGATAACTTGCCATCATTCATTCTTCCTATGTTTTGTATGTAGAATTTATAATTATTTAATTTAATTTTTTTTTATCTTGAGAAAATAAAGATTTTCAGCTGCATTTATTAGCATTTCGCGTTTTCTTGTATATATCTATTACTTGCAAATGAATAATGTCATTAAATAATACAGAAGAAATCAAACTTTATTTCCATCTTTTTTATTTATTCATAAATCCTTGGATCCGGTCCAATAGCTGCGCGATGCCCTCACCGCTACAGTAAACAAAACATTCATAACGCCGAAAATGTCCATGATTCCGCTGAACTAAGAAAGATTACACGTGGTTTATCATCTCATAACAAACATCAGACCTGTCCAATGCAGGATTGCTCGAGTTAAAGAGGAAAATTCAGGAATTATTTTCCGTCAGCCATTTTCTGACGTGAACCTATGCGACAATTTGTAATTAAGGTCTTCCGTCTTCACGGAAGACCTTCTAGTGATTTTACTGTTTCTTATTATTAAGGTCTTCCGACTTCCTTCGGAAGACCTTATTGTTTTCCTTCTGTTTTCTATTACTAAGGTCTTCCGTCTTCAGCGGAAGACCTTCTTGTTATTCTTAGGTTTCTTTTTCACTTTTATTAAGGTCTTCCGTCTTCAGAGGAAGACCTTATTGTTTTTCTTCGGTTTCTTTTTCACTTTTATTATTATTTTTTTCTTACCGATTTTGTGCACGCGATTTCTCGAAAACGGCTCAACAAAATCTTATGAAACTTTCAGGACTTATGGAACATTACTTGAACCTTATGCGTTTTTTTTCGTTTCGATGACGTCACTTCCGGTCTAGAGATATCGTCGATTTTCTGATTTTTAAGGGTCATTTTGTCCACAAATTTACCGACAAACGGCTCTAGATAGAAACTTCAAACTTTGCGGTTAGGTAGAGCTAAGTTTGGAAAAGAGCATAAGGTATATCAAATTTACTGCAAATGACGCACGTCGGCGCTCGCTATGGCCCAAAAATAGTCGTTTCGCGAATTTCAAATTTTTTATACCTTTTCTACGATATTTTTTTTACCTGGAAACATTTTGTGAAAACATATAGAACAAAAGAAGTGTAGAATTCCAAGATCTTTCAAATGATATCTCAAAAAAAGGACTGGCCCCTAAAATTAAGGGACTAGAGGGGCCGAATGTTTTTCCTTTATATCTCAAAAAGTATTGAGAATTTGTAATACGTCAAAGAAGCAAAGTTGTTCAAAATGTCAAGCTTTATCTAGTGGAGTCGTCAAAATACGTCCGCCGTTGTCACTTCCGGCCAAACCGGAAGTAGTCGGAAAATGCGTATTTTGGCCGTTCTTGACAGGTTCTTGGATAACATATGTTTCTGGGAGCATAAAAATTAATTTTCCGTCCGTCGGCGTCACTTCCGGTCAAACCGGAAGAAGCCAAAAATGGCTTATTTTAAAGGTTTTTGATGCAAAATTGAAATTATAAAGTGACTGGAGACGACTTAGCTCATTGCTTTCTTTTTTTATGTCACTTTCGGCACTTCCGGTCAAAACCGGACGGAAGACCTACTCGTTGCTTTGCAACGAGCTTTGCTCTAGTTATTATTGTTTTTTTTTCTTACCGATTTTGTACGCGCGATTTCTCGAGAACGGCTCGATCGATTTTCATGAAACTTTCAGGTCTGATGGAACATCAAAAAATTTAGACATATATTTTTTTATTTTGAAGACGTCACTTCCGGTTTGGAGTTTTCTGCGATTTAGTGATTTTTAGAGGGTCACTTTGTCCGGCAGTTTTCTCAAAAAGCACTTAACACAGAAGCATGAAATTTTCAGTGATGCTAGAGCAACCTTTGGAGAAGTGCACTAAGTATATCACAACTACCGAAAGTACGAAGCGCCGGCGCTCGCTATGGCTCGAAAATAGTCCAATCATGAATTTCAAAATTTCTAACACCTTTTCTACGATAACTTTTTACCTAGAAATATTTTGATAAAACATATAGAACAAAAGAAGTGTAGAATTGCATGATCTTTCAAATGATATCTAGGAAAAAGGGCTGGCCCCTAAATTAAAGGATCCAGAGGTGCCAAAACGTTTTATCTGATATCTCAAAAAGTGTTGACAATTTGTTAAGCATCATAGAAGGAAAGTTGTTCAAAATAATAAATAGCAGAGGCAGAGATCATTTAAAGTCGTTAAAATACCGTCACTTCCGGTCAGGCCGGAAGTATTTGTAAATGGCTCGTTTTTTGCACACATAACCGTAAATGTCTATCAATCTCGATATCATCGTCTTCAGAATTAGACGGAAGACTTATTTGTTGCTTTGCAACAAGCTCGTCTAGTTATTTTTCTTATTTCTTCTCCGGTACTTTTTTTGTCCGCGAGTGTTCTCAGAAACTGTTCACCCAACTGAGCTAAAACCTTTTTAGGGTTAATAGGTGTGTAGTGTAGGTGTGCGGAACGAAGGTCATTTTGCGCGCATACGCATGCACGTGCGTGCGCGTGAAATGAGTGAATTGACTGATATATTTAATATGGATGTAACTTCTATATTTTTTGATGAAAGGTTTTGAAACTCATTATATAAGGATATATAAGATGTATAGATATGATGACATGGTCAAATTTGCATGAACTCACGCGCATGCACGTGCGCTTTGCTCTGATTGGCTGAAACAAAAACCTCAATATCTTTTTTGTTTTTCGATGAAATGCTTTGAAATTTATAACATAGTCATACATTGGGATACCCTACAATATGATATATAAAAATTTTCGTGAAATCACGTGCATGCACGTGCGCTGCAATCTGATTGGCTGAAACTTTAAATGACTATAACTCCCATGGTTTCCAACCAAACTTGATGGGATTTAGAACATAGATAGACATAGAGGACTCCTACAAGATGGTATGGTCAACATTTACATGCATGCACGTGCGTGCACGTGCGCTTTGCTATGATTGGCTGAAACAAAAATCTCAATATCTTTTCTGTTTTCTGACAAAATACTTTGAAATTTAAAACATAGGCATACTTTAAGATGTCCTACAATATGATATATAATAATTGTCATGAAAACACGCGCATGCACGTGCGCTGCAATCTGATTGGCTTAAACTTTAAATGGCTATAACTCCCTTGTTTTTCAACAAAACAAGATGGGATAAAGAACATAGACAGGCATAATGGACTCCTACCAGAAGGTATGGTCATTATGCACGTGCGTGCACGTGCAATGAGTAAAATAGTGTAGACAAGATGACATAGTCATTGCGCTCATGCAATGTTGTTTAAGTCTTAAATGCATAGATTCTGCCTATTTTAATGAAACTTACAGGAATATGGCACGAAAAGGGAGTTGGGGAGCGTTTGGGGAACATCTGTAACGGTTCCCGTTACAATTAGCACTAGTTCTAATTGTTGCTTATTTATTTCAGAAAAAAATTGCGATGTTGTTTAAATTAGCAATTACAAATAAACATGACAAATGCACACAGTAAATTGTCAGTGGAAGTGACGTTTTCAATTCTCATGAAAATCGAAAATAAAATTAAGTAACTTTGAGTTTTGCATAATTTTCTACATAACTTATCATTGTATTTTTCCGAATGATATTGTTGTGAAGTGCGTAAGATAATCTACATAATAAATAATAAACAATATATATAAAGACTTGCAATGGTGAGGGGTAACGTCAGTTACAACCCACCTGAGCTGTGGACCTCGAACGGGACAGGTGTCGATAGACTTCTGTGTGGTTCCAGGGTAAATTCACAACTGACTATTATTAGAACGTAAACACTTGTTGTGCGTAATAAATTGTAACCCGAACCCGACCTCTTTTCTACTACATTCCTCCCCATTTTAACTGAACCCAAGGTATGACACAAATTAGAATATCCGACTTGGTGCCATTTAAATATAAAATTAAACAGTAATATCAAGAATGATAAAATATAATCTTAAAATCTTAACACCTATTCAAGAAACATTTGTGGCGCATCTCTGAAACCAGCTATACTTTTCTTCATCTGCCAAATGTATTTCTCCTCAACCACTGACTGACCAATTGATTTTATATGAAATATCACTTTTCTTTTCTTTTTTATATATAAAACATTAAAAAAAATTATTAAAATTGATAAAACATGTTAGATATTAATTCACATGCACTTCTGCTAATTTAATCTTGTACATAATAAGATAGGTAACTGGGTCTTTGTCTTGTCCTTTGACCTCTTTTAACCTGTTCTTTTTCTGTAGAAAGAGAACTTGAAGCTGTACAGGGGTTTTGATGATGCATCAGAACATCCGACACATCATCCCTAGCAAACCTAGATGGTTTAGTAATGGAGTGATCTATGTCAATTTTATTGACAGATATTTGTTCGTCATCTTCCATATCCATATCAACCACTTCATCTATTTCCATTCCAAAACCTTTTCACTTTTTTTTTTAAAGTGACAAATCTATCTGTTGAATTTCTAAAGGAAATGCTTGTATGTTCTGAATTAATCACAGAACTTGGAGGCATATTACCCTTAGAAAAGTTTTTTTTTCCGTCTCAATACAAAGTGAACCTTTGACTGATCTGTCAATTTTTACAGGTGTAATTTGAACTGTTTGAGGTGGTATAACTGTTCTTTTCTCTGTATACCTGAACATCATTCCTAGAACCCTCTGTTTTGATCTTAGTGATTGGTACTGATGTTTGATTCAAGGTAAGAGTCAAGTTTTGCATATTGATAATGCTACTATGTGCTTTCAAAAAATCAGGACCAAGTAATAATGAGTCTGCAATCTCCCCAACCACTACATCCCACCGTTGTACTATTGGCCCTACTCTCAACTTAACCTTTTCTGCTATTTTGGCTTTGATGTTATGTTTACCTGGCCCTTTCAAAGTTATTTCTTTATTTAATTTTGGTTTGGGTTTGAGGGTTTCAAAAAGTTCCCAATTCATAACAGTGACTTGTGCTGCAGTATCTATCACAGCATCAATTGTTCCGTCGCTTACAGTACAAGGGGCATAAAGGGTGTTTTTCAATCTATCATCTTTGTAAAGGTCAATTTCTTGTAATTTAAATTTTACTTTAGGACGAGGCCTGTCTGATGTATCTGAATAGGTTGAAGAATGGCCTACATCTCCAACCTGTTGAAGTTTAAAGGCTTAGACTGGGCTGATGGGGACCTATTCCTACTCTGAAATGGTGACCTACTTCTACGATTAGGACAGTCATTGGCAAAGTGACCTTCTTGATCACACTTAAAACAAGCTTGTCTGTTCGGGCTACTTGAAGGGGATCTAGGACTTGTACCCTCTCTACTGTTTGACCTGTAATTGTGTTTCTGATTTGGAGATTTTAAAATTGTTAGAATATCTTGGATGTTTGTTTTCATTTCTTTCATGTCATCTTCTAATCTTGTGACCCTTGACTCAAGTCTTGACATTTTTGTTTGCTCTGTGTATGATGTTGATGTTTGTTTATTGTAAAGAGACCTAATCTTGCTAACTTTCTCTTCATCTTCCTCACTATCACTTTCTGAACTTTCAAACTTTACCCTTCTTATTTCAGACTTTTTTATACCTAGAATGAGCTTTTGGTTTGTGATTGCACTTTTCATGTATTGTGTGGCAATGTCTAGTGTGTCTGGGTTTTTGTCCATGGCAATGAGTGCAGCTTGTTTATTTGTGCAGCCTCTCAAAAATGCATCTATTGCAACAGTTTGTTGACAATCTTCAGGAGTATCTGGGTATCCATCTGTGGTCATTTCCAGAATCTTATCTGCAAACTCGTCTATGGATTCCTCAGGGCCTTGTTTGATATCTTGAAGTTGTCTTCATATCATATGAGGCAGGTCTTTCTTGCCAAATCTCTCATTCATTTTTGCACTCAGTTTCTTGAAACTTCTTTGATCTGAACTTGGTCTGGAACTGAAGTATTTCAAGGCCTTGTCTCGAAGACTCTCAATAAGTTTGTCCAGTTTTTGTTCATCAGACCATTTGTATCTGGACGCAATGTGAGAAAACTGTGTAAAGAAGGGTCTCCAGTCGCTCTTTCCATCAAAGGTGGACATTTTTGGTGGACTTGGTCCCTTTGGCTCATTGTAAACTCCCTGTGGTGCTAACTTGTCTACTTCTTGGCTGATTTTTTCATCTTGAAGTTGCTTAATTTTGTTTTCTAAATGTTGTATCTTACCTACCCATCTGCTATCTTGTTCGTAAAGTTTTTGTTCTAATGTCGCAAGTTCTTCGTTCTTTGCCATCATTTTTTTACTAATTGTGTTTTCGTAGTTTGTTTTTGTGTTCGCTAGCTCTGTTTCAAATTTTTGTTGTAGTTTGTACATTTGTTGTTCATGTTCTGATCTTAATGTATTTTCTAAATCTTCTAATTGCTGTTGTCTAGAAGTGATGTCTTTTTCTGACTGAACAATTTGTATGTTTTTTCTTTCATTGTCTTTTGTGAGCCAAGCTATATCTGATTGTAATTTTGCAATTTCATTTAAAGCATCTTCAATTTTGGGGTGTTGTGTTTTTTTCTGATTGTGTGTCTGATCTCTGACTCTCTCCAAAAACAATCACACCCTCACTCACAAGGGGGTCCCATATTGTGCTTGGGATTGATGTTAGTGTTTTTAGATCTTCTACAGTGAGTGTCCCCTTTTCTTCCCTAAGTCTCATGATTAACCCTGCCCTTTTATCTCCAATGTTTGGGATTGTTTTTAATACCCCAAAACTAGCATTGTTTATGTCTATAGGGTTTTCACTATTTGCCATTCTGATTCAGTTTTGTTTTGTTCAAAAATAAAGATAGAAAAACAGACGTGTTGTTGATTAACTATCAGAATGTCCGACAGAAAATCAAGAGTGAAATGTTTATGATCGTTATCAGAAAATCCGACAACAATCAAATCTAAATGAAAAAATGAGAAAAAAGCAAGGATATGATAGAAACCGCCATTGAATTTATTTTTTGAAAAAGAATTGTAACAGGGCGAATTTGTTTCTCAAAATGAACCAGTTTTGTAAACTGTTCATTTGCTCCACAAACTGGTTTTAAACTAGTTTAAACCCAGAACCGTTTTTCCATTTGTTTTGGCAGTAACTAAAACCAGTTCGTTAAACCAACCAAACCACCTCCGATGGTGGTTTATTCGGTTTACGAAAGAGCGGGAAGTATTCCAATATGGCGGTGATGAAAGATGGTGACTATTCTAATAAAGAAAAAAAAGTTATTAATGATTGTTTTTTCGAGGAAAAACAACTCTTTTGACTAAAATGCCACATTCTGACATTTGATGTTTTATATATAAGGCTTCGGAGAATAGATAAATGCTGCATATTGAAATTAATGGTGTTTGTTCAATATGAACAGAATATGTAAAATTTTCCTTTTCAAAAATAAGTTTTGAATCATTTGGACAAACTGCAACATGCATGGTAAATTGTAGAACATAGCTGTAAAGACAGCTTAAATATTGGAAATCTGAAAGAGTAACTGTACCTACCCGAGTGTTTATCTTTCCTTGTGTAAAAAAAATGTGTTCATTTGCACTTTAACTATATATAAGATAATCAAAGAATATAATCAAAGAATATAAATACATTGTAGTTTCTTGGATTCTTTTATTAAGAAAAAGATTTCAGCAAATTTATTTACATGTATGTTGTTCTGCATCTTTTTTACGCCATCTTGTATAAACTGTTCATTTGTTTTACCGAGGTAAACCGGATTGAAATTTAAACCAGTTTGAAAAACTAGTTTTAAACCTTAAACCAAAACCCGAACCAGTTTATGTGCAACAAATTCGCCCCAAGAGTGAAATGTTTATGATCGTTATCAGAAAATCCGACAACAATCAAATCTAAATGAAAAAATGAGAAAAAAGCAAGGAAATGATAGAAACCGCCATTGAATTTATTTTTTGAAAAAGAATTGTATTTGATAAGTTTAACGAAAAACAAAGGGAAAAAAATGGCGCGTAATATAAACATACAATGTCGCACTTCACCGATCGGAAGATCCTACCGGCGACGCCAATGTTGTGAAGTGCGTAAGATAATCTACATAATAAATAATAAACAATATATATAAAGACTTGCAATGGTGAGGGGTAACGTCAGTTACAACCCACCTGAGCTGTGGACCTCGAACGGGACAGGTGTCGATAGACTTCTGTGTGGTTCCAGGGTAAATTCACAACTGACTATTATTAGAACGTAAACACTTGTAGTCTCGTTCAACCAGACCCTCGGCTGTCTCCGTAAATCTCCGACCACCCAGCTGGTCCAGGCGCGGATCCAGAAATTTTTTCCAGGGGGGGGTCCACCCCAGTCAAAAAAAAATCCAATCCCAGAAATTTCTTGACAAGCAAAAAAAAAAAAAAAAAACCGAAACACGCCCAAACGTCAAAAAACTATTTCGTGGGGGGGGGGGGGGGGGGGGGGGGGGGGGGGGGTAAGTGGTGACTTTTATCGCCTTTCACTTCTCATACCCATTTCACACCATTTCACACATATTCGCGTTTACCAGGGGGGGTCTGCGTTTTCCAAGGGGGGTCCATGGTAACTATTTTCTTGTTTTAGTATATACATTTTTTTACCTGGTAAATTCCAGGGGGGGTCCTGACCCCCCCGAACCCCCCCAGTAGATCCGCGCATGTGGTCGGAGTTCACGGAGACAGCCGAGCGTCTGGTTGAACGAGACTAAAACACTTGTTGTGCGTAATAAATTGTAACCCGAACCCGACCTCTTTTCTACTACGATATGCTCATAAATTTCTTTTATTTCCTCAAATAAAAAGCTAGAATATCACAATGACACGATTTTATGTGCATGTACATGATATTAACTAAATTACATGCTGTTTTACACAGAAGAGCACCCAACATGAGCTTTAAGAATACGAGAAAAAAACAAAAATTAGAAATTCTTATAACAAATGCAAAATTTCTTCCTGTAATTTCATACAAATATTCCAAGCCTTTCTTTCGTGTTTATTGGACTAAAAGAGATTAAATTATTAAATTTCCTCTCATTGCGATACGTAACCCCATGAAATGATACAATGCTTTCCTTCAGAGTCGAGAATGGCAGGTCAGGGCTGGTGATGAAATCCATGATTACTCCATAACCTTTTATAATATTAACCAAAAATCATACGCGATATTGTTTATAATTCGCAGGTTGTCAAATAAATTTAAGAAAAGGTTAGCAAAGATGAGTATGCCGCACTAAACTTTTTTATTCATAAACTATTTAATTTCTAGAGTGTACAATCGAGCATCGAAGTGTGTACATGTACTACATGTACTAGTTTTTTTTTTGTTTTTTTTTTTTTTGGGGGGGGGGGGGGGTACCAGTTTTCGCTGCATTTGATTTCCTGAATTTTGCATTGCATTTCCGACAATTAAACAAAGTTAATAGAATATAATTGGCAGTAACACAAGTGATTTATAAAACGAAAGTCAAGCAATAAAACGTTAAAGTTTGTATTTTGAAAAATAAATCAAGTCAAGTCACATAAAACAAAGACAGGTTGAAACGCTCACACAGGGACATACATACAAACGTTTTGGTAACTCGGAATAGTCCAGAGTAAAACTATATTTTCTTGATGACGGAATGTCCAGTACATCTAATGTTCACGTCCGGGATAGTCCACGGCAGTTTTATCACACATACGCAATTACTAGTATCATACAAGTCGAACGCTCTTTGAGGTTGAGGATTGACACTAATTCCTTAGATAAATACTGATTGAAAAATTCCTTTTTACTGTCTTAACTTTACTTGATAGGTAAATAATTTTAGTATATGTTAAAAATAAGCATTAGAAATAATTCTTTTCATAAAATTCAATTCTGTTACATTTCAAATGAATTTGTAAAATTAACTTTATGACAATTGTCATGCTGCAGATCTGTAGCTCGCTAGCTGTTCTAAAAAAAATTGAGATGGATCACCAGAGAGCTACAGTGCCATCCATATTATCTCAAGTTCAGGCTCAGAAGGACTATTAAAAACGGTTGTAAGGAATGTTTAACTGTAGAAAAATTTAAGGAATGTGTTAAAGACACACGGTAAATAATATTTTTAGATTCAAGCAGTTGAAAAACACGGATATTGAATATAGCTTCAGTGCAATTTTTTTCTAATATTTTCTAGTTTTTTATTCTTCGTATTTCTCAATTTCTCATGTTCAAATAACGTGTATCTATTTTTATTAGGGCACATTAAACCTTATTTGTCAACCAGTCTGACAGTGTCCATCTGTCACGAGAACTTTAAACTTGATAATAACTATTGAATGAGTTGAAATAGGACTTAAATTTCATATTTCACATGTGCATTATTTGTGACATGTGATTTTCAAATATACTGTGATTTTTAACCCCGTGACCTTGATCTTGACCAACTTAAAAAATAACATTAATTTAAATTGACCATAACTATTGAAAGCTTTCATTTTATAAACATGTACATGTAATACCTGTGTCAACACCTTTGAAAATTCATTATGATTTTTTACCCTTTGACCTTGAAGTTTGACCCACTTTTCAAAAACATTAACCATAGTCATACCTTTTGAGAGAAAAGAGATCGATTAGGGCTTTTATTTTACCACTGTGTACATGTATTACCTGTAACAACAATTTTTTTTTTTTGAAAATACCGATATGCTGATTTTGACAACGTGACCCTGAGGCTTGACTTACTTTTCACAATTTTAATCTTGATCATAACTTTTGAATGAGAAGAGATAGGGTTTTCGTATTACACAAAAATCAAATGTATGTGACCTGTGATAAAATCATTACAAATACTAGCATATAATGAACTTTGACCTTGAAGTTAAACCGGCTTTAAACATTGCTTAAAATTGACCATGACTTTTGATAAAGAAAGGATAACACTTTCATACCTAGATTTACACATGTATACACGTATTAGATGTGACAAGGCCTATCGAAAAAAGTATAGCTTAAGAATTCGTCAATACGGTAGCACACAAATGGCTTTGCTTATCACCAGCGTGTGTCGTGGTGTGACGTAAGGTCATTTTAACACGGTCAAGGTCGCAAACATTCCTTTACTATCATATTTAATAGTAAAACATAAATACGATGACATCTACCCTTAAAAGATTGCTTTAACATTAGAACGTGGCATGACCTTGACCCAAGGTCATTTCTCCCTGTCCGCAGCTCCGACGGAAGACCTACTCGTTGCTTTGCAACGAGCTCGGCTCTAGTTATTTACAGGTTTTGAATAAATTATTACACAAATTAAATTCATTGCTTTAAAATCTTGAATTATTTTTTCAACTTGACTATTCAACCTGTAATAAAAATGGGCATTGTGCAAGCACAGAAGTCACTTATGAAGTTTACAGGTGGGGAGATACTTATCGATGTTTAGTCCATTTCATTGAGTATAATTCTAATTAGATCCTTACGATTCGGAAGATTTTCTTTAAAAGTTTAAAACTGAAATAGCCATGGTAAAAATCTGTGATGAAAAAAAATGTGTTTGGGAAAATCGGGAAAACAGATTTATTTGTGTGTTAAAAGCACAAATTAAGCTTGTGCATTTAAATCAATATTGGTTGAAGTTAAGTAACCGCAGATCGCCAGTCCTTACGCTATGAATCGTCAAAATGAAAAGTAAAATTACACATTGAACTAACGAACTATAAAAATTGAAGATTGATTAATGTACATATTTAAAATAAATACCCCGGCGTTTTGTTCTAAAGTCTAACCTAAGATATTTTAAAATATTTTTGAAAGATTCGATTTACTTACAGAAAATAATGTTTTTCGTAAGTTTGTAAAATTAGATTTAACATTCGACCACGCTGTGTAAATTAATGTCAACAAGCGATGGAAGGAAAAGGAATGATTGGTCGCGTAATTGTAAACAAACACAAAGCCTAGATATCTGTTTTAGATAAACATGTATCACGATCAAATTTAAAACAAAGATAAGCCAACATATTAATCTCGAATATCCGACAATAATAATTTTCCATTAATTGTAAAATAGGTTTAATACACCAATATTTTGTCTATGACTACGGGGTCAATGGTTCGCCGCGGTGTGTCGCTTTAGATTTTCTTGGACACGTGTAATCGTAAGATTACGCAATGGTACACACGCTTAAAATCTGGATTCCAGGTGAATGTGAGAATCGCGCGGTAAATAATTTTTGTATTATTTGACTCTTTAAAAGTTCTTTTTATGAGATCCGGGCATTTATCGTTTTCGTTCATATTGTTTGTGTTCATATTTAAACGAAGAAAAGATACTAGTTCGTGCTTTTTCTATAACTCTTTCTCTTGGAAATATCTTGATTAATAAAAATGAAAATGATGCCATTGAATACTCTGAACGGGAACCAAAGAACACGTTTAAAACCTAATTAAAAAAAAAAGATATGATACAGCGTTGTAAAATATTTATTACTTACGGCAAGTTTACTGCAATTCTACGCATAAGATCCCTAATTTTAGGGGCCAGCCCCTTTTTAATGATATCAAATGAAAGCTCTTGCAATAATGCACAACTTTTATTCAATATGTCTTAACAAAATATTTTTAGTTTTCAAGAAAAAAAGGAAAATATGTGTAAATTTTCACTCTTTTAGGCGTTCTAATTTTTGACCCCTATAAAGCGCCATTTTGAATACAGAAATCGAAAAACAAAAACCGATGTGCACAACTTCAATCCTTCTGTTATCTAAAACCAATAAAATTTCTGCTCCAGCTTTTGTGGTCTCTGAGCCTTTATCCGGAAACGAAAGCCTATAATTTTTCATATAAAGGGAAATAACTCATAAGTGGAAGAAAATTTTTAAAATGTTAGACATCATTCTGATAGAGTTTATTACCATCTAAAATGTCTGAAAATTTGAGCAAAATCTATTAAGAAATGAGTGAGATATGAGGCCTCAAAGTTGGCGTCTAGGAAGTAGAAGAAAAAAAAAGAATAACTAGAGCAAAGCTCGTTGCAAAGCAACGAGTGGGTCTTCCTTCCAAGCGATAAGCAAAAGATTAAATGTTTCTGTCTAGATTGTCAACTTTGCTAACATTCTCTTTTTCGATTTGTCTCAAAAACCCTTACTTGAATTCTTTAATTTGGTGTGAGCATGAGGTCTAAAGGGTACTCTCTCTAACAGCATTCTTGAAATCGTATCCACAACAGTTTAACTTCCAATATTATGACTTTTGATATCGGATATATCATGTTTGTTGCAATTATGTTTGTGAAACGTGTCATACTACAGAAACATAAGTGTTTTGCTACATTACCATCTTAAAAATGGCTTTAAAATCATTTAATATACAATATAACTAGGTAAATAAAATAAACAAATTATATAATAATTCAAAAAATCCAAATGTATTTACAATAATGATGAACAATCTTCATTAGTTGCAATCAGTAAGTAGAACAATACTTTTATAATAAACGCACAGAAATGTGTTGTGTATGTTTCGAATTTGAAGCTTTCCACCAGCAACTGGTGGTACCTCAATAGGAGTGTAAAATTCTCTGAAAGGTATATTGTGAACATATTACATATGGCTGTGTATTCTTTTTTAGCGGCTTTGGCGGAATGCAGCCATCACTAAATCAAGTACAAAGCTAAAAGTCTTGTACATAAACATAAATAAGAATATCTACGCTAACTTATTCAAAAGTCAATTTCCACCAAATATTGTACAAGCTAAATATAATACATTTACAGCATTAAAGAAACAAATCTCTTTGAAGGTATTGCCCTGCATAAGAACAATTTGAATCCCCTACACTAAGGATGCTCTGTGCCAAGTTTCACTTTGGTTCTGGAAAATGATATTGTGAAATTTTAGACAATGATGATAATGGATAAAATTGTTTTTAAAAAATTTACTGGTTCCTTTAGCTCAGATGGGCTAATAAGTATGCAACAGGCACAGTTTTGGAGTTGACATTGAAATGCGACTGGACATCTCTTCAATCTTGTTTTAGAAAACTACATGTACATGCCCTATGTACTGAATTCCTTGGAATCATACACATGTTTATGCCTTTAATTAGTTGTATGTGCCAAAATAACAATTTTTTTTACATTATACTGTAAAAAATACACATATTACAAGATCTTATATTCCTGCTGAAGACAGAGGATCTATCTTAATCATTTGAATAAGTAAGTCTAAACTTTGAAAGGGAAGACCTTAATAAAGAGGTCAACATGCTACACAAACAAAATATTATTATATTTAAAAATAACATTTATTCCAATGTAATTACTGGTACATGTATTTCTGTTACAAAAACTATTTCACTTGAAAAACTGAGAGCAATTGATATGTTCATATTTGTGGATTTATGTTGTCAAATCAAAATTTAAAAATGATACACAGTGTGTTTAAAAATTGTTTTCACAAACCAAAACTTGACTTATTTTCACTATGCTGTTTATTCCATGTCACATCCAAACAGATGATCTTCTGGCAAATCATGGTCATGCTTGGTATCAAAATTCAGTATTCAGATGAGTCACACCTATCCAAAAGAAATTGAAATTTTTTAATTTATGATTCTTTTACTAATAAAAAGTGCAATTCATGAGATTATAAATTAGATTATCAAATTGAGAGATGATATTGTCACATTTTCTGTGTATAATTTGTAAATTTTAATGTACTCTTTCATCAATTAAAAGAAGTTTACACCAATTAAGGTAGTCATTTATGCTATCCCCTAATAAGACAACATACAAGTGCAAAGTAATAATGCACTAGCGGGTTTAGGATAATGTGCTAGAGTATTTATGACAACATACTAGCACGAGGTGACAATGTGCTACATGTAGCATGTACGTCAGTGATAATATGCCAGCACACTGAATCCAACATGCAGTGAAGCTAACACTCAACAGATTGTTTAGAGTTGTGTTTGCATGATATTTTGTTTTGTGTAAACACAGCAGCGTGTTGTTTAAAGCTGCATTGGAGTGGCAGTCTGTTGAAATTAACATGCTAACACACTGCAACTTCAAATCATTGGAACACCATAATTTTAAAACTGGCAAACCAATATCTTATGATTACTAACTAGGTAATTGCAACTGTAAATGCTGATTTCATGGTGACAATAATACCGGTAATTCACTGTATATCTGAGAACTGATCAATTATAATAAGGCGTGTCCAGATAGGGCCACTTGCTAAAGCTCAATAGCACTTTCATAAAAGCGTGCCATCTTACCGACACAAAAGACGCCATTAGGCTATCACACAGCTCGCCATCACAACACTGAAAAACACTTTCGCACTAACACAAGTTCGCACCACACGCTGTCACACGAACACACAACACACTGTCACGCTAATACAATTTCACACAACAAAATATCAGGCTAACACGAGTTCACACAACACACTATCATGCTAACACAAATTCACAAACACGCTGTCTCGCTAACACAAGTTCACACAACACGCTGTCTTGCTAACACAAGTTTTACACAACACGCAGTCTCGCTAATACGAGTTCATACAATACACTGTCTAGCTAACACAAGTACATGGAACACACTGTCACCCTTAGATGAATTCACACAACACACTGTCACGCTAACATGAGTTTACACAACACGCAGTCTCACTAACACGAGTTTACACAATACACTGTCACGCTAACACGAGTTTACACAGTACACTGTCACGCTAACACAAAGTCACAAAACAGCCTGTCTCACTATTCACTAACACAAGTTCGCACCAAATGCTGTTGCGATAACACACTGTCATCCTAATACCATTTCACACAACACACTGTCATTCTAATACCATTTCACACAACACACTGTCAGGCTAACACAAGATCTTATATTCCTGCTGAAGACAGAGGATCTATCTTAATCATTTGAATAAGTAAGTCTAAACTTTGAAAGGGAAGACCTTAATAAAGAGGTCAACATGCTACACAAACAAAATATTATTATATTTAAAAATAACATTTATTCCAATGTAATTACTGGTACATGTATTTCTGTTACAAAAACTATTTCACTTGAAAAACTGAGAGCAATTGATATGTTCATATTTGTGGATTTATGTTGTCAAATCAAAATTTAAAAATGATACACAGTGTGTTTAAAAATTGTCTTCACAAACCAAAACTTGACTTATTTTCACTATGCTGTTTATTCCATGTCACATCCAAACAGATGATCTTCTGGCAAATCATGGTCATGCTTGGTATCAAAATTCAGTATTCAGATGAGTCACACCTATCCAAAAGAAATTGAAATTTTTTAATTTATAATTCTTTTACTAATAAAAAGTGCAATTCATGAGATTATAAATTAGATTATCAAATTGAGAGATAAGATATTGTCACATTTTCTGTGTATAATTTGTAAATTTTAATGTACTCTTTCATCAATTAAAAGAAGTTTACACCAATTAAGGTAGTCATTTATGCTATCCCCTAATAAGACAACATACAAGTGCAAAGTAATAATGCACTAGCGGGTTTAGGATAATGTGCTAGAGTATTTATGACAACATACTAGCACGAGGTGACAATGTGCTAGCATGTACGTCAGTGATAATATGCCAGCACACTGAATCCAACATGCAGTGAAGCTAACACTCAACAGATTGTTTAGAGTTGTGTTTGCATGATATTTTGTTTTGTGTAAACACAGCAGCGTGTTGTTTAAAGCTGCATTGGAGTGGCAGTCTGTTGAAATTAACATGCTAACACACTGCAACTTCACATCATTGGAACACCATAATTTTAAAACTGGCAAACCAATATCTTATGATTACTAACTAGGTAATTGCAACTGTAAATGCTGATTTCATGGTGACAATAATACCGGTAATTCACTGTATATCTGAGAACTGATCAATTATAATAAGGCATGTCCAGATAGGGCCACTTGCTAAAGCTCAATAGCACTTTCATAAAAGCGTGCCATCTTACCGACACAAAAGACGCCATTAGGCTATCACACAGCTCGCCATCACAACACTGAAAAACACTTTCGCACTAACACAAGTTCGCACCACACGCTGTCACACGAACACACAACACACTGTCACGCTAATACAATTTCACACAACAAAATATCAGGCTAACACGAGTTCACACAACACACTATCATGCTAACACAAATTCACAAACACGCTGTCTCGCTAACACAAGTTCACACAACACACTGTCTTGCTAACACAAGTTTTACACAACACGCAGTCTCGCTAATACGAGTTCATACAATACACTGTCTAGCTAACACAAGTACATGCAACACACTGTCACCCTTAGATGAATTCACACAACACACTGTCACGCTAACATGAGTTTACACAACACGCAGTCTCACTAACACGAGTTTACACAATACACTGTCACGCTAACACGAGTTTACACAATACACTGTCATGCTAACACAAAGTCACAAAACAGCCTGTCTCACTATTCACTAACACAAGTTCGCACCAAATGCTGTTGCGATAACACACTGTCATCCTAATACCATTTCACACAACACACTGTCATTCTAATACCATTTCACACAACACACTGTCAGGCTAACACAAGATCTTATATTCCTGCTGAAGACAGAGGATCTATCTTAATCATTTGAATAAGTAAGTCTAAACTTTGAAAGGGAAGACCTTAATAAAGAGGTCAACATGCTACACAAACAAAATATTATTATATTTAAAAATAACATTTATTCCAATGTAATTACTGGTACATGTATTTCTGTTACAAAAACTATTTCACTTGAAAAACTGAGAGCAATTGATATGTTCATATTTGTGGATTTATGTTGTCAAATCAAAATTTAAAAATGATACACAGTGTGTTTAAAAATTGTCTTCACAAACCAAAACTTGACTTATTTTCACTATGCTGTTTATTCCATGTCACATCCAAACAGATGATCTTCTGGCAAATCATGGTCATGCTTGGTATCAAAATTCAGTATTCAGATGAGTCACACCTATCCAAAAGAAATTGAAATTTTTTAATTTATAATTCTTTTACTAATAAAAAGTGCAATTCATGAGATTATAAATTAGATTATCAAATTGAGAGATAAGATATTGTCACATTTTCTGTGTATAATTTGTAAATTTTAATGTACTCTTTCATCAATTAAAAGAAGTTTACACCAATTAAGGTAGTCATTTATGCTATCCCCTAATAAGACAACATACAAGTGCAAAGTAATAATGCACTAGCGGGTTTAGGATAATGTGCTAGAGTATTTATGACAACATACTAGCACGAGGTGACAATGTGCTAGCATGTACGTCAGTGATAATATGCCAGCACACTAAATCCAACATGCAGTGAAGCTAACACTCAACAGATTGTTTAGAGTTGTGTTTGCATGATATTTTGTTTTGTGTAAACACAGCAGCGTGTTGTTTAAAGCTGCATTGGAGTGGCAGTCTGTTGAAATTAACATGCTAACACACTGCAACTTCACATCATTGGAACACCATAATTTTAAAACTGGCAAACCAATATCTTATGATTACTAACTAGGTAATTGCAACTGTAAATGCTGATTTCATGGTGACAATAAAACCGGTAATTGACTGTATATCTGAGAACTGATCAATTATAATAAGGCGTGTCCAGATAGGGCCACTTGCTAAAGCTCAATAGCACTTTCATAAAAGCGTGCCATCTTACCGACACAAAAGACGCCATTAGGCTATCACACAGCTCGCCATCACAACACTGAAAAACACTTTCGCACTAACACAAGTTCGCACCACACGCTGTCACACGAACACACAACACACTGTCACGCTAATACAATTTCACACAACAAAATATCAGGCTAACACGAGTTCACACAACACACTATCATGCTAACACAAATTCACAAACACGCTGTCTCGCTAACACAAGTTCACACAACACGCTGTCTTGCTAACACAAGTTTTACACAACACGCAGTCTCGCTAATACGAGTTCATACAATACACTGTCTAGCTAACACAAGTACATGCAACACACTGTCACCCTTAGATGAATTCACACAACACACTGTCACGCTAACATGAGTTTACACAACACGCAGTCTCACTAACACGAGTTTACACAATACACTGTCACGCTAACACGAGTTTACACAATACACTGTCACGCTAACACAAAGTCACAAAACAGCCTGTCTCACTATTCACTAACACAAGTTCGCACCAAATGCTGTTGCGATAACACACTGTCATCCTAATACCATTTCACACAACACACTGTCATTCTAATACCATTTCACACAACACGCTGTCAGGCTAACACCAGTTCACACAACACACTGTCACGCTAACACGAATTCACAAAACAGGCTGTCTCACTATTCACTAACACAAGTTCGCACCAAACGCTGTTGCGATAACACACTGTCATCCTAATACCATTTCACACAACACACTGTCATCCTAATACCATTTCACACAACACACTGTCAGGCTAACACGAGTTCACACAACACACTGTCACGCTAACACAAATTCAAAAAACATGCAATATCCCTAACACGAGTTCACATAACACGCAGTCTGGCTAACACCAGTTCACACAATATGCAATCTCGCTAACACGAGTTCACACAACACACTATCTCTCTAACACCAGTTCACACGACAAATTTTCAGGATAACAAGTTCACACAACACACTGTCACGCTAACACGAATTCACACAACATGCTGTCTCGTTAATAAGAGTTCACACAGCACGCTGTCTCGCTAACATGAGTTTACACAACATGCAGTCTCGCTAACACGAGTTTACACAACACGCAGTCTCACTAACACGAGTTTACACAACACGAAGTCTCGCTAATACGAGTTCAATCAACACTCTGTCTAGCTAACACGAGTTTACACAACACACTGTCACACTTACACTTTATACATGATTTCACACAACACGCTGTCCCGCTAACACGAGTTTACACAACACAAGCTAACAAGAATTCACACAACCCACTGTCAGGCTAACACAATTAAGTTCACAAAACACACTGCCTTGCTAACACAAATTCATACAACACACTGTCTCGCTAACACAAGTTCACACAACACACTCACATTGCTGAGTTTAAAGTAAAGGTCTACCCTAATTTGAAGAGGTTTAACACTAACATATCTCTATATTAGTAAAGAGCTTCAAATTTAAGACAAAAACATTTATGCAGTAATGTTCCTTAACATGCATCTGGCATATAAAATGAATGAGACCTTAAAAACCTCACAGTACATGTTTACTTAGCTAAGTAAAGGTCTAAATTGATGCTATTCAACAATATATATCAACATCTCTAAGTATGTGAATGAGTGAAATTCTCAAATAAATATTATAAATCAAAGTATCAATAAGAAGCTGAACCTTACGTCGCAGGTTCCAATCCCATTGCTAAATGCTTTAGACAGGTTACTCCTATGAGACTGCATAAACCAAGATTCTGTGTCACGGTAGGTGTTAGCACAAAATGGATCTCATACTTCTTAAAGGCAATAAGTGCTGAGTACAAGTCTATATTTGCAGCTAATACCATCCCAAGTGGTGGCACCATGAAATGACTGAAAAATGTATGATTAAGGCAAATAAACAAACATTAAACCATTACAGTAGTCTTATCAAACAAAAAAGCAAACTTTCTATTATTACAATTTTTTTAAACAAATTTCTTTTGCAATTTAACTGAGCAATATTTGTCCTTTTTTGTCAGTAAAGTATGATATTAAATAATTTAGACTTTTTGAGAACATCTATTTATAGCGAGTCCAGACAGCAGCACAAATCCCTGCCCATAATGCGAGCTCTTATGATAAGACCTTGGCAAAAGAAGATTGTGACTTGCACATTGCTCCACACAATTTTTCCGCAGTATACTTTGGACCCACAGTGCTTAGCTTCTTTAACATGTTTAAGCTACATTCAAAATTCATTTCTATTTAATTTGAATTAGCTATCCTTACTCATGTTCACATGGAGCTAATGGGAAGTAATTTAACGAGCAGTGAATTCATTCGAATTAAACATTTGAATAAACTCTCAGTGTGAACACTGAGCATGGAAGCACCAAATGTCAAATGCGGCTTGACAAGCACAATCTAAATTAAAACTAAATAAGTATCTGCCCTCACCCTTACAGTCACACTGTCAATATATAATTAGTTGAATATATTCTGTAACATTAAGTGCAGTTTGAATTATAGAGTATGATCACTATGATAGATAGTAGGACTGTTGAAATTACATCCTCAAATTTAAAAAAAATAAAATATAAAGCTGTGGGGATTTACAAGGTAAACAGAGAGCGTCTGAACTGTAAAACAGATAATATATCGGTGTGTCTGTGTATTTCTAATAACATCAATGTATGTCACTGTCATGTAATCAGTAGTGTAAATTTTAAGTAATAAAAATATTCTAACCTTCATTCCAATGGTCCAAGCCAATCATACATTAAAATGTCGCCGTCATCTCTTTCATCACACGATACAATTATCACTGGGAATCCGAAGCAGAGTCAAGAGTGTTCATCCTTGTTAATGTGACAGTCAGAATTTCCTCGTAATCAATTCACACAAGATTCTTAGAATATATGAATCGGCATAATTCTGCTTAGAATAATGTTCCAGAGAAGTGACAAAGTACTTCGTAGCTGCAGATTAAATGAGTGTACATGTCTACAAACGGATTCTTTGTGAGAAAATGTTCAACTTCACAAATCATTCTATTTTCAGTTTGTAAACCATGGCAAACATGTGTCCGACGTCGACTCGAAGGGGCACACTAAAAACGGGATATACTAGAGACCTGATATTTACCTGACGTTTTAATTTTTAATTAAATGGTAATATTGAGTATTTTAAATTACTTATTTACAGACTTTATGACTTCGAGGCATATGCTATACAAAAATTCAATTGTTTGGAACATTAACAGACAAATTTGAATCAGGTCAAATCAGTGTTTAGTACATCGCGTCTTTAGTACCTTCCTATTTCCCACAATGCCGCGCGTTGTTTACAAACAAGCGCGAAAAAATCCTCTAAACTAGGTACTAATTATTGTTGTGTACATCATCACATTTTAAAAGTATTTGAATAAAAAGAAAACAAAGAAACACCGAATCAAAACTATATCTTTTAGATGCATCAACTAAAAATGTGCACATGTATGCACAGGTGCCTGAGGACAGGACCCCCCCCCCCCCCCCCCATTATAGACCCTCGGGCCTTTTCGATTTTTTTTTCTTAAACTATCATATTTGTGATGTAATCCATACCATCAAAGCAAAAAATTACGAAAAACAAACAGTTTATAAAAATTCGTATCCCACTATATATATAAAAATAACAAGGTTGCCAACTTCGTCTGTCATCCGAGAGGCACTGCCTAGGATTTTTTTTTAAAAAGTCCTATAAAACGGTACTTACCACTAAAACGGTGATATCACGCCGTGTCCTGAATATTTCCCTCACTGAAATTCTACATGTCACAATAATATACGTTTATTTACTGGGTCAAATGGCAACTTTTTCACCGACAACTTATCGGATTTTGAACTGCTCATACCTTAATGAACGGAAGTGAAAAAATCACGCCACCTATCGCAAGGAAGATAACTCTCCTGCTTAACTGAGAAGTTCCGAATGTACATAGAAACAATGAAAAGGTAAGAGAATTACGAAATGTGTAAACAAAAAGTCCGCGAAAATAGCTTTGTACAATAATAACAATGTTTGACGAAGACCAGGAATTGGCATTCCGTTTATCAAATGGCCATAATTTAATTATAAGTGGCCAGGCAGGTACAGGAAAGACATATCTTATTAAGAACATTGTTAGAAAATATAGAAAAGAAAGAAATGTCGCCATCGTGTGTTCCACGGGCATAGCAGCCACTCATTATGGTGACCTGGGGGCTATCACTCTACACAAGTGGTCGGGAATCGAGGATGGGAGGCATGTCACAGAGGAACTTATCCACCTTGTTCTGTCAGATGAACGTTTTGTTAAAGTTAAAAATAACATTGAAACCACAGAACTTCTTGTTATTGACGAAATATCCATGATAAGTGCCAAAACGTTTAATCAATTAGAAATGCTATGTAGAAATATAAGAAACAATGACCGTTATTTTGGGGGAATGCAAGTTATTCTTGCTGGTGACTTTTATCAGTTACCCCCAGTCGCTAATGAAATTATTGGTGATCCAGGTAACCACTGTTATAAATTACCATGGTTTAATAACTGCTTCCCACATAAAGTGAAATTAAACATTATACATAGACAGAGTGACCCTACTCTTATCAAATGTATAAATGAGCTAGAGATAGGAGATCCGTCTGATGAAAGTGTAGCTTTTCTGAAGTCTTTAGACCGACCACTTCCCAATGAGGAAGAGTGTACTCATCTCTTTGCCCGCAATTATGATGTAGACATTTTCAATTATAACAAATTACAAAATTTACCAGGAGAACTCAAACTGTACAAAGCAACAGATGAAGGATCCAACCACTATTTAAGCAAATTCCTAGCACCCAAAAATTTAGGACTTAAAGTTGGTTGTCCAGTGATGCTTGTCAGAAATTTAAGTGATTCTTTAGTGAATGGCTTATGTGGCACTGTCGTTCAACTCATGTCTGACTCTGTTGATGTGAAATTTGTTTTTGAAAAAAGAAACACTATTGTGACTGTTAAGCCAGTGGTTTTTACAACTTTTGATCCAGTGGATAAGATTACCATAGCAAAAAGAACTCAATTACCATTGAAATTAGCATATGCAATGACTGTGCATAAAGCACAAGGAATGACCTTGAAGAATGTTGTCATTAATTGTGAAAACTGTTATCAGCCAGGGCAAATTGGTGTTGCTGTAGGACGAGCACAGGATGTTGAGGGTCTACGAGTGATAAATTTCAAAAAAACATTATGTCGCAAGCATCCACTCCATGTTACAAAGCTTTATGAAAATTTTACCATAGGCAATGTGCAAAATGATTTGTCTTGCTGTAGGGGAATTAGAAGTGAAGAAACTCAAGACTCTGATGATGATGATGGTGATGATGATGATTTCGACCTTTCAGAAAATAGAAGTATTGATGCAAATTTTGACTCTGACTCTGATTTTTCAGATAGTGAAATTGAGAAATTGGAAATTTTAGACTCTCTTATTGAACAACAAATTATTACTGGAGAGGAGTCATCATCAAATGCAAAGGCAGCCCTAGATTCCGCTTTTTCTGAATTTGTTGGAACGCCTTTGGAAAATGAGATGTTTTCCTTTAAACAAAGAATTCTAGAAAATTTCCAAATCTATCATGATTGGTACCAATTGCAGTCCTCAGTCATTGAAGACATAGGTTTGATGTGTCTACCTGAAGGTGAAAAAACATACTCTGCCAAACAGCAAAATGATTTTTTTGTTAAATTTAATAAATACTTAAGTTCTGATGACTACAGAGACAGCGTAATATCAATGCTTAATATTTATTCAATAACAGACAGTGGACCACAGTTTCAGTTTCTGACAACACTTGTATTTTATCTGGAGAGAAAGTTCTTTGAAGATTTATCAGGGCATCTCAATCTTCAAGATCCTGAATCTATCAAGAGCACTTCAATGTCAGCAGAAGAACTGCCAGCACCTGCAAGAGGGAAAATAAGGTACATTAGTGGATACGTTATAGCAAAACTGAAACACAACTTGTCATTGAAAACAAGAAATTCATTATTTGCGGAGAGAGACAATTCTAAAATATTAGAACTTCAAAGTCAAATGAACATTTTAAATTCATTGTGTATTTCATATGATGAGTTGAAGGATTCGACCAAAGATGTTGGAAGTTTACAAGAAACTAAGAGAAAACAAAATGTAAGAGAAAGTCTTACAAACTTGACTGATCCTGGTTTTGATTTTTTCATGAAACTTGAAACTTTGTGCAGGGAAAAATTGACACACATCAATCTTGTTTATCATGGGAAAAGCCTATTCAACATTGTTATAGATGAACTTAACAAAAACACTGAACTGTTTGAAGTATGGATTGACACTTTAAATAAAAATTATGTTGTTCCATCTGGTGATGAAGAAAACATTGAAAGTATCTTACACTCAATTGTAACTTCTTGTGGAAACTTCATAGAACTCTATCATTCAGTGATTCAGTTATTCTTGAAGGTGGCGTTCAGTCAATTTCGGAGAGACTATCTGTCCTTCCTAAAAAAAGAAAAGGGTAAGGCTCTTCGAAAAAAAGTTGTAGAGAAGAAGTCCAGAAAACCTGTAAAGACATTTAATATGCAGTTTCTATTGGAGGACAAGTCAAAGGACAGAATTAGCTCACACTTGCGGCTAAAATCTGAAGTGGTAATGAATGAAAAATTCCTTTTATCTTTCACGAAAAAGGATTTACTTCTTCTATGCCAAATGTATGAAATTAAGATTTCATCTCAAAAGAAAAAAGAAGATATAACTTTAAATCTTAACAGAGTGATCTTAAACTGTGATTCCATACCTTGTCCAAACAAACTTCCGTCAGATGCATCTTCACGTTCTGTGCCTGAAGTTGAAGATATTCCAGGACCGAGTGGATACGTCCCCCCACAGCCTCCCCCAGCTCCTGTCAGTGTTACTTCTGATTCTTTGCCTTCAGGACTCCCACCTACAAAAATTTCCACAGAATGTCAATCAAGGAAGGGAAAAGGGAAAGGTAAAGGAAAGGGAAAGGGTAAAGGAAAGGGAAAAGGTAAAGGAAGCATCAAGAAGAAGACTCCAGCAGCTAATGTAGATGATCAAGATGAGGACTGCGCAGTATGTAATGGACATTATGTTGACGGTGAGGACTGGATAAGCTGTGATACTTGTAATTTGTGGTACCACAGGAATTGTGCGAATTTACAGGATGAGGAGGAATGGTCTAGTATCAGTCAGCCTGAGGGGATCTATATTTGCCCGCTATGCCAATAAGATGGGTATGTACACTTGTTTGCATGTTTCAATTCATTAATACATGTATGAATTTGATCCTTTTTAAATTATTTTATATGGTTTCAGATATTTGTAATGTACTAAGTTTTTTTCTGTAACTTTTAAATTACATGTAATTTGCCCTTAATGACCTATTCTGTAATTATTCCAATTGTTTGCATCCAAAAAAGTGTACTCTATTTTATTAAAAGTCAAAGTTTTTAATGACAGTAATAACTAATTATTTTGTTGCTGTAATATATCTTTCAAGATTAAAAACTACTTATAAAGTGATTATCTATATGTATTGCATTTAACATATTAAGGAGTGGATTCTCATAGAATATAATTGTTCATCAATAAAAAAAACATGTTTTCTCCAAAAAATATATTATTTTATTTGATTTATATGTTGTCTTACAGGTATATTCCATACCTTTGGTTTAGCATCATGCTGTACTGGTAATTGTGCTCCTTCACCACCACCTACATTGGATTTTCGAGATATCGAAGCTTGCCCAAGAATTACTGAATTAACTGAATGACAATAACCTAGGTAGGTGGGATTAGTATTGGCCCCGTTGTGTAATGTTCTCTGCTGACAGAACATGTTCTCTATCACATCACTGTTGACGCGACTAGGGATGATGGATGCATTGCAAGATTTTAATTTGTACACACACAACTCTTCAAACCCCATAATTGAAGAAATTATATCTTCCCTTGTCTGGTGAGATATGAGATGTTTTTCCTTGTTTTTAATCAATTTATCCTGTTTGATTGTCTGTTCCCACTCAATGAACCATTGCAGTGCATCCTTGTTTTCCTTTAGTCTGTCATCACTGACATCAGTAATTGGTCTAGAGTCTCTGAAGTTCCTTATTAGTGCACTAGTATGGGTCAACATTTCTATTGTTCCATCGAGCTTGTGCCCAGCATCACCTAGACTCTCACGATATAGTTTCATCAAATGCAACATCTCACCGTTTAACACATCTTCAGCTAAATGATTCCTCATTTTACTTTCTGACGTTAAGTAGATATGTTCCTGTGCGAGTTTGTGATGGATAGGAAATGGATTTGTAGAAATATCCCACAGATATGCATCTTTGAAGTGATCCCATTCAATAAATTTGTCCTTGTATTTTAAATGTCTTTTACAGAATCCAGATTTACCACTTTTCGATACATTGTTTCTAATTTTTTTCAACACATGTGAAATGTCCATGATGAAGAATAACTTCTGATTTTCATTCCGAGAGAAAATGTTTTTGAACGAACATGTAATTGGATTTGAAGTATCGAAATTTGGTATCAATATTTTGTACAAGTCTCTATTGCTTTGGGCACCATCTGTACTGATATATTGAATTGTGAACCCATAGGCTGAAAGCATGTTTACAGATTTCCATACAAGTAAATAAAGTTCATGACCTGATGCAGTATGAGATGGAAAATGGGCAAAAGGGAAGCGAAAACCTGTGAAACCTAAAAATACCAATTGCAAAACATGAGTAGCTAGAGTTTTTTCTCTTTTGCCATTTTTCATTTGGTCAAATACTATGGACTCTGGCGTACATTCAGTAAATCCAATTAATTCGATTTCATTATTTCGTTTACGAAATTGTAAATCTGGTTGTATAGACATTTCATCAATTATTAGGCCGCCTTCGTATCCTGCAGGGGGAATATTCTTTAATTTGGCTTCGTTAGCCATCCATTCAAGCATATCGTTTTTAATCCCACCCTCTTGGTGAACAGAGTTCTTGTACTTTCTTAATAAATTCTGAGAGGGTAATTTCAGAAAATTACTGTTTCTCAATTCACTATAACCCCTTGGACTTCTGCAATACAAAGTCAAACACAGCCTTACAATTTCTTTACTCCATCTTCTGCCATTTGGGTTTCGCTCCAAAGCCATTTTTTGTTTCATTAGAAATGTTTGCATTTTCAAGGAACATTCAGGAAAAATTGTTTTGAAAATTGCACTCAAATCATCATGATCAGTTTTTTGCAATATAATCTCATCATTTTCTGTAACTTGTTCTTTGAGTGTAATGTTTTCATCAGAATTTTGGGCCTCACTTTCAGATTTATTCATTTTTGGCTTCTTTTTCAATTTTTTACAGTTTTTACAAGTTGAATATGATGATGCATTTGATGTGCTAAATGGCAGAACTTTGAAACAGTTTCTGGACCTGAATTGAATAATTTCACTATTCTCATCACCAACACTACAAATATGTTCCTGAAAATGGGGTAATTCTTTTCTTTCAATTTTACTCACACCTCTGCAGTATTGAAAATGTCCAATGATTTTAAATAAAGATTTCACAGACTGAGAAGTTGGTAAAAAGTGATGTTGTAAACCTAAATTTTCAGGGTCAATTTTTTTCCCCATCATATTAAGTGAATATTTTCCATCTGACTGTAAATCAATTTCAATCATGGATTTCCTTCCATTTATAATTTCTCCAGTAAAGTGTCCAATTTTTATTTCTTTCAAATTGTTTGTAATCACAAAAAATTCTGGTGGTAATAATGAGGGAATATTTATAAACTCTATTTCAGATTGAGTGGCAGGCTCCATGTTCCATGTAACACCGTAATATCTCATTTTTAATTTGGACCAGTCTTCTGTGGAGCGAATTCTTTTAAATGTGACATTCTTAAATGTTTTTTTAATTACATTACCAATTGCTCTACTGGTTACATCGGATTCATATTTGTTTTTGATGTCCTCTGTGTCAATATATTGACTTTGATTGCCTTCTACTAAATTTTCTAGTACCCAAGATGATAAAGAAATCTTGCTATTCATCCCGGATTGATGTAAAGTCTTATTTCTTAAATTTATACTTTTTTCGATTTTGTAAATATGCGCCAAATTAAACATTTCGTAATTCTCTTACCTTTTCATTGTTTCTATGTACATTCGGAACTTCTCAGTTAAGCAGGAGAGTTATCTTCCTTGCGATAGGTGGCGTGATTTTTTCACTTCCGTTCATTAAGGTATGAGCAGTTCAAAATCCGATAAGTTGTCGGTGAAAAAGTTGCCATTTGACCCAGTAAATAAACGTATATTATTGTGACATGTAGAATTTCAGTGAGGGAAATATTCAGGACACGGCGTGATATCACCGTTTTAGTGGTAAGTACCGTTTTATAGGACTTTTTAAAAAAAAATCCTAGGCAGTGCCTCTCGGATGACAGACGAAGTTGGCAACCTTGTTATTTTTATATATAGTGGGATACGAATTTTTATAAACTGTTTGTTTTTCGTAATTTTTCGGTTTGATGGTATGGATTACATCACAAATATGTTACTTAAGGATAGTTTAAGAAAAAAAAATCGAAAAGGCCCGAGGGTCTATAATGGGGGGGGGGGGGTCCTGTCCTCAAGCACCTGTGCATGTATGCAGTAAAGGCTTGGCTGGCTATAGTAGACAGCTTGTTCCTGAAAGGTTTCTCACATACATGTACTTGTTTTATAAAAAAAACAATTAAATATAGCTTGAAGTTTATTTCTTTTTATATCAAATGACAAGATTTTATAAGTTCGAAATTATTTCAGTCAAACTTTTTCATAATATACCAATATTTTTAGCTATCAGAAAAAAAGCGTGTATGAGCTATTAACCCCTAATTATAGGGGCCAGCCCCTTTTCGTTAATCAAATATGAAAGCTCTCGTAATTACCCACAACTTTTGTGATATATTTCTTACCAAATTATTCTCGGTTTAAAAGTTATTACACAAAAAGTAGCAAAAATTCAAAGAAAAAAAATTACTAAAATTTGCCGTTTTATAGCTTCCAAACTTTAAGAAATCAGCTATATAATTTTATCGTTGTGCACATCTACAATGTATTGGCTACAAGTTCTCCAACTTTCGTGTAAATATCTTATGTCATTTTTGAGATTTTCAGTGGAAACGAGACATCAAAAA
>NW_026935437.1:0-65590 GCF_032062105.1 Saccostrea cuccullata | reverse complement strand
AATATGACCTTCTTGTTTAAAATTGTGTTTTAAAGACGTACAACACACTTGGGGGAAGGATAGCTATTGCGCATTCAATTGAACGTTCTACTTGACGTCTTATTTAAGGGGGCCGACTATAGTTTTATTGTGTGAAAACTACAATAGCGGAACTCTTCATTTTTATACCATATATGACTTACATCAACTTCAGTGTACATGCAACGTTTGGGGGAAATCTACCGTCCAGGTATTTTTGAGGGACCGTCTCAAAATACAGGTACATTTAGTATAGGATTATATAGGAAAATGCCAATTTTTAGCACTTTAAAGCAAATTATACAAATACTGCAATAGACATTTTGTTCAAATTATAATATTTGATGAGTAATATTATATCATACAGTATATGTAAGAAACTCAAAATTCTACCGTCTTGTTACCAGAGGGGGCATCTCAAAATGCAAAATATTAGCAAATTTTTCTATTTTTATAGAGTATTACAAAATATGACGTACACAATGGATTCACATGAAAACATGATAGAAATATTAGAGATATTTTCAAATTTCTATCTTTTAAATTTCAAGAGCGCATGTTCATTACTTTTTCTTTAATAATATTTTTATTACCCCTTTCTTTAAGAACTACAGATTATCATAACGTCAAAAACACACTGCAACGACGTCAACCTACCTATCAACTGCGAAATCGGCTAAAAATCAGTTATATCAAATTGTAATTACATTTTTATACCTATAATTTCTTAATTTTGTTCAATTTTAATAATTAAGCGAAAAAAGTTGCATTAAAACAGTAAATGCGCTTCATTTTACTATGATGCGCGAAATATTGCGCAATGGAAACTATAGTCGATCCCCTTAAGCGTCGCAAGGATGAGCAATACGATCCTGTTGTATTAATTATCAAAGAAAAAATGGATAATTAACTTGATTGTTTATTCTTTAAGTACAATATATTTCTTTACTTCTATCAATAATTATATTACTGTAGGCATACTATTTTTTCCACGGGGTCATAATTTCTCGGAATCTCAATTTCTGTTGAATACGCATGTAAAAAATGACGCGGATTTCCTAGACTCTCACTATATGCCTTACATTTATCACATGATTTATATCAAGTACGCTTGGACAAATTTCCTCGGAAAATGTGTGACCGCATGCATAGCGTAAATTAATTTCACTCGAAAAATAGTACTTCTACAGTATTTAAAAATCAAACCCATCAAACTAAGTAAAAAGAAAGTCACGAAAGAGTATGTCTTAAATTTATTTTTTAATATCATATGTATATCGTATTAAATATTAAAGCGCAACATTTTTTTATCTGTACAATGAGCAGCATAGCATTAAGATTCATGTTTTTTTTTATATTACTATGCAGTCGCCATGTAATGAATGTTTGTTCTTCATTTAAGAAATTAACAACAATGTTAAAAAGTTCTCTGGGAAATGAATTTTTAGTTGGTCAGGTGATCAAATCCTGTGAAGCGAGAAGGGCTTGTCGGTAGATTTAATTACGTACCAACTTAAAGTCCATTACCCAGTGAACTTCAAAACATTGTTTTTTATTATTTATTTTTACATTTGAGACAAACAAATTTCGAGTAAAACAGCATTTATTTCACAAATGGGCCGCAGTATTCCTATGTTGTGATATGCAATGACCTAGAAGTAGCTAATCTCGCTCCATTATTTCAACATTTACATTCATGTTTAACAGCTCAGTTCAGGAAATTTCTGTAAATAGTGAGAGAACAATTATCGCTTTGGAGAATAATCTAACTATATCATAAGTTTTTAAAATATTTGAAGTCAAAAGCGGTGGTATCGCTTGCATTAGTTAACATCACTCCAGAGGAATTTTGGGTTAAAAAGATATGTGCAGTTCTAGGCTAATTTCTATAGTATCCTAAACCTTGATAACATCGATAGATGTACATCTTGTGATTGAAAAATATCCCTGTTGTTTATCATTTTTATCTTTCTCATTGTTATTAACTTAGAAAAATTCCAAAACAAATCGCACCATGTCAGAAATATGTAGACAAAATATCACCTATCTCTGTGATTCGTTCGCGCTATGACCCCTGTTTCCCAAATTACATTCACACAGAATTAAACATATTTTCTTTTCAATAGGTTCATCTAAGAAAGATATATGCACGTGTAAATATTTATTAATAAACAAACTAAAAAAAACAACAACAACAAAAAAAAAACAACAAAACAAAAAAAGAAAAAATATAAAAATAAACAAGCGATCAAAAAACGTTTTTACATTTTTTTTAAATTACAGTTTTTAGAAGGTTTTTGACCAATCAGGAACAATTCTGAAAATGTATATGTTAGTTCTCTTTCCTTTATTCAGTGTGTTCCGAATACTTAGCATCAAAAACAATTACCTGATGAATCCGAGAACAGAATACTATGTTCCAGATAGCAAGACTATGTTGGGCCAACATTGGCAAAAGGTTGTATAGTTGGCGTTTGGGAAACAACGTTGGGCCAACGTTGGACCAATGTAACCATGCCAACCTTCTTGAGCATGACGGAATTCCTATGTTGGCCCAACGTTGGCCCAACGTTGGCGACTTCCATTCACTTTACTTCCCAAGGAAGGAGGGATGTTGATGTCGGCCCAACGTTGGCCCACTGTTTGTAATACACCCTTAAAAAAGTGTCTTTTAAAGTTTGTAGTAGTATGTTGGCCCGATGTTTGTAATACACCCTTAAAGAAAGTGTCTTTTAAAGTTGGTAGTAGTAGGTTGGCCCAAGGTTGGCTGGATGTTTGTAATACATCCTTAAAAAAGTGTCTTATCAAGTTGATAGTAGTATGTTGGCCAAACGTTGGCCCGATGTTTGTAATACACCCTTAAAGAAAGTGTCTTTTAAAGTTGGTAGTAGTATATGTTGGCCCAACGTTGGCCCGATGTTTGTAATACATCCTTAAAAAGTGTCTTATCAAGTTGATAGTAGTATGTTGGCCCAATGTTTGTTATACAACCTTAAAGAAAGTGTCTTATCGAGTTGGTAGTATGTTGGTCCAACGTTGGCCCGATGATAACACGAGTGTTCTTTTGTTTAGGTGTTTCAAAGATGGGATATTTATAGTGGGCCAACGCTGGCCCAATTATCATACTGCCAACTAAATGAAAGTGTCAGTTTTAGCTGCTGAGCTTTACGTTGGGACAACGTTGGTTCTAATTAAGTTTTAATTTAGATGCACATTCTGAAATAATTAAGAGGACATTTTATATCCATGCTTTTAATTGGATGACTGTTTTTGTTTAGATCTGATATTTTCAACATTTTAACTTTGAACTTAAGTGATCACAGCACCAAAGAGTGTTTTATTACATTTTTTGAATTGTGCACATGCATGCTTATTTATTTGAAATTAACCCTTGAAATTATGAATTTTTTCATGAGAATTTAGAGAAGACTGAATAAGTTCTCAGGAACAGGATGTGAATGAAGCCTACATATACATAAATCAAAGTGACACACTGCAGCCTTATAATTAAATTGAAACAAAAGTTAGGCGTTCGCGAAAGCTTGGAGATTAAAACACCAAACTGTGGAGTGAGCTGCCAGATTCAATTGCTCACAGGTGGTGATAGACTGAAAATGAAGGGCAAGCAAGAAGAAGTGAAATTTAAATTTGTTGATTATGTACACTTGCTATAGCTGCATTTAGAAGCGATGTAAGTATATATTTATTCTTATTTATTCAGATTAACTGTTAAAATTGATTCGGAATTCAGTATTTTCATGTTTTTGTACACAAGCACTGTAAGTTAAGGTTAAATAACATCTTTTAAGTTGTTTCTATCTAATTCTTAACTGTCTATTACAGACACGATTGTAACAAGGAAATTAAGGTGCACCTATAGTAGAATACATCATTCTCTTTATTAAAAGTTTTAATTTAAGTAATATTTATTCATAAGTTGGACCAGTAATTGTATTGTTTCTAATATCAAACTATTTTGTATTTTCAGTCAGAGACTGCAAGGAAAACAAATGTCGTGGCAGTAAATAACAATGAAATCGAAGACCAAGCATAAAAAATATATAAAGTACGAGTACGTATGACAAAGATCAAGATGAAGAAAACGGGAGGCGACGAATGGGACGGAAAAAGAGCGGGAATACAACAAAAGGACAGTAATAAAGGAAGTGAGCCCTGATTAAGGATTTTTCATAATTTACCTCTATTGTCTATTTTAAAATTTATTTTGTAAATTATGATTGAATTGATGTATATAAAATATTTTCACAGTGAATCATTAGTAATGTTTTTTATTGAACATGTCCATATATGCATTATGAATGCAGATTGAATTGTGTATTAATTTTTTTAAACAGTCATATAATAGGTTAATGTAAAGAATCGCTTATCCAATTGCAAATGTTTCTATGTGATAACTACGTTGGCCCAATAATTTGCCATCTGACATTGTAAAAAAGGGTCAACATTGGGCCAACCTAACCAACCAGCTGTTAAGGTTGGCTGTTTGTTGGCATACACTAAAAACTAAGTTGGCCCAACAATATGCCATGTGGAATTTCAACATAGGGCCAACGTTGGGCCAACCTAACCAAACAGCTGTTAAGGTTGGCTGTTAGTTGGCATACACTAATAACTACGTTGGCCCAACAATATGCCATCTGACATTTCAACAAAGGGCCAACGTTGGGCCATCCTGACCAACCAGTTATTAAGGCTGGCTGTTAGTTGTCATACAATTATACCTACGTTGGCCCAACAATATTCCAACATGTTGGACCAACGTTGGGCCGATGAGCAAAATAACCGTGGGCCAACGTAAGGTTACCAACAGTGGGCCAACGTTATCTGCTATCTGGGCATGGCCCACTATAAATATCCCATCTTTGAAACACCTAAACAAAAGAACACTCGTGTTATCATCGGGCCAACGTTGGACCAACATACTACCAACTCGATAAGACACTTTCTTTAAGGTTGTATAACAAACATTGGGCCAACATACTACTATCAACTTGATAAGACACTTTTTTAAGGATGTATTACAAACATCGGGCCAACGTTGGGCCAACATATACTACTACCAACTTTAAAAGACACTTTCTTTAAGGGTGTATTACAAACATCGGGCCAACGTTTGGCCAACATACTACTATCAACTTGATAAGACACTTTTTTAAGGATGTATTACAAACATCCAGCCAACCTTGGGCCAACCTACTACTACCAACTTTAAAAGACACTTTCTTTAAGGGTGTATTACAAACATCGGGCCAACATACTACTACCAACTTTAAAAGACACTTTTTAAGGGTGTATTACAAACAGTGGGCCAACGTTGGGCCAACATCAACATCCCTCCTTCCTTGGGAAGTAAAGTGAATGGAAGTCGCTAACGTTGGGCCAACGTTGGGCCAACATAGGAATTCCGTCATGCTCAAGAAGGTTGGCATGGTTACATTGGTCTAACGTTGGCCCAACGTTGTTTCCCAAGCGCCAACTATGCAACCTTTTGCCAATGTTGGCCCAACATAGTCTTGCTATCTGGAACATAGTATTCTGTTCTCGGATTCATCAGGTAATTGTTTTTGATGGTTAGTATTCGGAACACACTGAATAAAGGAAAGAGAACTAACATATACATTTTCAGAATTGTTCCTGATTGGTCAAAAACCTTCTAAAAACTGTAATTAAAAAAAAAATGTAAAAACGTTTTTTGATCGCTTGTTTATTTTTTATATTTTTTCTTTTTTTGTTTTGTTGTTGTTTTTTTTTTCTTTTGTTTTTTTTAGCTTGTTTATTAATAAATATTTACACGTGCATATATCTTTCTTAGATGAACCTATTGAAAAGAAAATATGTTTAATTCTGTGTGAATGTAATTTGGGAAACAGGGGTCATAGCGCGAACGAATCACAGAGATAGGTGATATTTTGTCTACATATTTCTGGCATGGTGCGATTTGTTTTGGAATTTTTCTCAGTTAATAACAATGAGAAAGATAAAAATGATAAACAACAGGGATATTTTTCAATCACAAGATGTACATCTATCTAGATTATTCTCCAAAGCGATAATTGTTCTCTCACTATTTACAGAAATTTCCTGAACTGAGCTGTTAAACATGAATGTAAATGTTGAAATAATGGAGCGAGATTAGCTACTTAGGTCATTGCATATCACAACATAGGAATACTGCGGCCCATTTGTGAAATAAATGCTGTTTTACTCGAAATTTGTTTGTCTCAAATGTAAAAATAAATAATAAAAAACAATGTTTTGAAGTTCACTGGGTAATGGACTTTAAGTTGGTACGTAATTAAATCTACCGACAAGCCCTTCTCGCTTCACAGGATTTGATCACCTGACCAACTAAAAATTCATTTCCCAGAGAACTTTTTAACATTGTTGTTAATTTCTTAAATGAAGAACAAACATTCATTACATGGCGACTGCATAGTAATATAAAAAAAAAACATGAATCTTAATGCTATGCTGCTCATTGTACAGATAAAAAAAATGTTGCGCTTTAATATTTAATACGATATACATATGATATTAAAAGATAGATTTAAGACATACTCTTTCGTGACTTTCTTTTTACTTAGTTTGATGGGTTTGATTTTTAAATACTGTAGAAGTACTATTTTTCGAGTGAAATTAATTTACGCTATGCATGCGGTCACACATTTTCCGAGGAAATCATGTGATAAATGTATGGCATATAGTGAGAGTCTAGGAAATCCGCGTCATTTTTTACATGCGTATTCAACAGAAATTGAGATTCCGAGAAATTATGACCCCGTGGAAAAAATAGTATGCCTACAGTAATATAATTATTGATAGAAGTAAAGGAATATATTGTACTTAAAGAATAAACAATCAAGTTAATTATCCATTTTTTCTTGATAATTAATACAACAGGATCGTATTGTATTGCTCGTCCTTGCGACGCTTAAGGGGGTCGACTATAGTTTCCATTGCGCAATATTTCGCGCATCATAGTAAAATGAAGCGCATTTACTGTTTTAATGCAACTTTTTTCGCTTAATTATTAAAATTGAACAAAATTAAGAAATTATAGGTATAAAATGTAATTACAATTTGATATAACTGATTTTTAACCGATTTCGCAGTTGATAGGTAGGTTGACGTCGTTGCAGTGTGTTTTTGACGTTATGATAATCTGTAGTTCTTAAAGAAAGGGGTAATAAAAATATTATTAAGAAAAAGTAATGAACATGCGCTCTTGAAATTTAAAAGATAGAAATTTTAAAAATTTCTCCAATATTTTGATCATGTTTTCATGTGAATCCATTGTGTATGTCATATTTTGTAATATGTATTGACGTCAATAAATCGGAAAATATTCAGTTTTTACTTAATAATGTTGTATATAGATCTGCACTTTTCTGAGTAAAAATTAATTTTGTTTAAAAGTTAAATTATTTATTGCCAAGAAGAATTTTCATCAATCCGTGTTTACCCTACAATCTAGCAGCACTTACAAAGTACTACAGAATACAAATAAGGAATGAAGAAAAATATGGTTAAAAGTATGAAGAAAAACGTTGATGCTTTGCATTTGTGTTATGAATGAATGAATGGCTCTATGGGCTTGGAAAAAAAAAATATTGTAATTGATTGATGGAAAGAAATCAGCGTACGTAATACTTAATCTTTAATTGAATATGAACCATGTAAATTATACTGTTCGTTATATCCATATATTTCATTGTTTTCAAAAACACGTTATTTTTCATTTTACTCGAAAAAAATATTTCATCAAAATATAAAAAACGTCATGGGTTAATTATTGTTTCACAACATTCTGTAGTTAGCTGATATCATAACCAATTTCTTGATATTTTTGTAATTTTTTTAAAAGAACTGTTTTGAGTAAATAGGAGGACTCCCTCCCCTCTCTCTCCTTTCATCAAAGGTCTTTCAGACTTTGGACAAATCCATTGCTTTAAACCTACAAATACACATTAAAATTCAAACTCGAAAATATCTTCTGCTTTATTAATTTTTTTAAATATATTTTTAGAGTATGCAAGTGTAGGGCGCATTTAAATGAAGATTTTCAGGCAACTTTTGACTACGCCCCCTCCCTTCTTCTGCCATTAAATATTTTGCGTTGCAAACCATTTGAGGTTTATGAAACATCGGTTACAGTGCAGATAAATAAAGTCTTTCAATTCCTAAAGTACGCTCTAGTATACTAATTCATTAATTTAGAATAAACCATGATTGGGTACTAGTTTGTTTTGTATCAGGTAAAGGTAACTTAAGGATTTCATGTCCAAGTGTCCGGTGTTTTGTCCATATGTGTATTATGCATTTGACTTTATACCTTGATATGATATCAACTTATGCTGAATTTTAATTTCATTTCTCGAATTGTTATTTTTTTTTTAATTCAAAAGTAAACACGCAATGAAATATATATACATTCAAGCATTCTGTATATATACATATGGAATAGCCTAATTGTCAGGCCGGTAGGAAGCAATAACAGGGGGAGTGGGCGCAGCAAAACATTTACAGTTGGTTGTTTTAACCAACTATCATAGTTTTTTAAAAAACAAAAAGAGTCATCAGACATTTTTTTTTCCTTTATTACAGGGGCACAAGACTATACTGTACTAGCTTTAAGCTTTTATAGTATTCTATATATCTGAAAAGCTATAATTATAGTTTCTCCATCTTTTTTTTTTAAACTTGACAATGTGTTGGATAAACCCCTACCAATATTTCGTAAACATCCCTTATAACACTAATGTATCAAACATTTTCAATTCACGTACATATATGTCAAATTTATATTAATTTCAATGTGTACATTTATATTCAAATTGTTTTGATTCGAGGAAATGCAAACCAACGGTGTTGGCAGTGATAGAAGATCAGACAAATTGCTCTAAAAGGATATTAATGAATTCGGGTAATTTCAGCATTGATATTCCCTTTCCAATTCCTATACTTACATTGCGTGTATTATATAATATTTAAAAAAAATAACAATTCGAGAAATGAAATTAAAATTCAGCATAAGTTGATATCATATCAAGGTATAAAGTCAAATGCACAATACACGTATGGACAAAACACCGGACACTTGGACATGAAATCCTTTAGTTACCTTTACCTGATACAAAACAAACTAGTACCTAGTCATGGTTTATTCTAAATTAATGAATTAGTAAACTAGAGCGTACTTTAGGAATTGAAAGACTTTATTTATCTGCACTGTAACCGATGTTTCATAAACTTCAAATGGTTTGCGACGCACAATATTTAATGGCAGAAAGAAGGGAGGGGGCGTAGTCAAAAGTTGCCTGAAAATCTTCATTTAAATGCGCCCTACACTTGAATACTCTAAAAATATATTAAAAAAATTATTTAAGCAGAAGATATTTTCGAGTTTGAATTTTAATGTGCATTTGTAGGTTTAAAGCAATGGATTTATCCAAAGTCTGAAAGACCTTTGATGAAAGGAGAGAGAGGGGAGTGGGGTCCTCCTATTTACTCAAAACAGTTCTTTTAAAAAAATTACAAAAATATCAAGAAATTGGTTATGATATCAGCTAACTACAGAATGTTGTGAAACAACAATTAACCCATGACGTTTTTAATATTTTGATGAAATATTTTTTTCGAGTAAAAATGAAAAATTACGTGTTTATGAAAACAATGAAATATATGGATATAACAAACAGTATAATTTCCATGATTCATATTCAATTAAAGATTAATTATTACGTACGCTGATTTCTTTCCATCAATCAATTACAGTAAAGGTTTTTTTTTTTCAACCCCATAGATCCATTCATTCATTCTTAACACAAATGCAAAGCATCAACGTTTTACTTCATACTTTTAACCATATTTTTCTTCATTCCTTAATTTGTATTCTATAGTACTTTGTAAGTGCTGCTAGATTGTAGGGTAAACACGGATTGATGAAAATTCTTCTTGGCAATAAATAATTTAACTTTTAAACAAAATTGATTTTTACTCAGAGAAGTGCAGATCTACATGCATCATTATTAAGTAAAGACTGAATATTTTCCGATTTATTGACGTCACATACGAAGCCGATGCATATTTTTTTGTCCTAAGACTCGTAGACCTCTATACGACTCATGATAATAGGTAATCTTTTATCCACGATAGTTCATAAATTAATCAGTGCGTCAAATTTAAAATATATCTTTTTCAAGTTATGTACATGTAACAGATGCGCAATTCACTGTGGTGTCTTTATTTACAATTTCACTTAGATATATCGAATAGGCATATGGATGGAAGTCACTAAATTAATAATACGCCGCTAATCAGTATAAATGTCTAGTTGACTACAAGCAAGCATTTCTTCTTTACCTGTTAAGATTCTGTGTAAATTTTGATTCATATAGAAAATACGTATGTTGATAACGGGGAGTAATTTGTAACCATTGAAATTCGGAGAAATCGTTTAAATACCTGATTTCTAATTGTTGAAACAGGCAGGTGTACTTCCTTCTTGATTGTCGTAAATTCTTTCATAAATAATATTGTGGTAAAAAGACAGTTATGAAATAAAATCAGTTTTTTCTTTGATTTGATAGGTGACAGAATGTTAGATACAAGGTTTTCTTCAAAAGACCTATCTGGGATGTACTTTAGTACTACGGAGAGAGACAATGACAATTCGATTGGTGACTGTGGAAGCATTCATAAAGGAGGGTGGTGGTATAACGACTGCCATGACGCCTTTCTCAACGGTCGCTTTGGATCAGGTACTGTCTGGTTTAAACCATGGAATCCGCCGATTCAATATGGGAGAGATGTAATAGCTACTACAATGATGGTCAAACGTGTGTAGAAACAAAACAGTGACACAGTGTGTAATTAGTGGTACAGATGTAAGGGGAGCAATTTAATTTGTATAATATTTTTAAGTGATAGATGAGACATTTGGAGATATACAACAATGATAAAGATGGAGAATATACCATGTTTTATATTTTAAGGGTTATATGTACATATGTGTGTCGTGCAACGGTCAAAGATTATGTTATGTATCTTAATGACGAGGCACTGTATTCAGAGACATTATTTGTGTTTTTACTCAACATACTATGTTCAGAACCTGTCTCAAGAAAACCTTATGCTGTACATAAAAAAAGGGGACCAGGTGTCACAAGAGGTCACCTTATATTGTAAAAATAATAGGGTGACCAGAGGACACCTTATATTGTACATCATCAGGAGGACCAGAGGTCACCTTATATTGCACGTCAATATAGGGACCAGAAGGCTCTTTATTTTGTAAGTAAATAGGGAGACCAGAAAACACCAAATATCTTGAATAATAGGGAGACCAGAGGTTGCCTTATTAGATCACCTGAGTTAACCCAGTTATTGCTATCTCTTTTGTCCATCGTCGTGTATCGTGGGATTGTGCGTTAACATTTGAGCATTGTCAGTTTTTTCTCTGCAATCCCTAAATTATTTTTGACCAATTTTGGCATTAAGCATCCAATGGGTGAAGAGGGAACCAACGTTTTGAATGTCATGGTTCCTGCCCTACACGCTGAGTGTAGAGGGCAGGGGCAAAACTACTACAATTAAATAAACTGTTGGCATAATTGTTACTTTTTTTTTTTAAAAATTCATACAATTAACAGCCATTTCATATTCATGAATTGTAATTACGCTTAATTCATCACACGCTTTCCTTTCATTTTCTGAGATTTACCATAATTGTTATAAGCATTGATTCTTCTACCAAAATGTGAAATCCATTGCCCCAGAGTCAGGGGTTCTGGGGTTAGAGTGAGGCTATAAAATTTAGATAGTGAAAATATATTATTTTTTTGAAAATCTTTTCTGCTCCTGGATATTGAACAAATAAACTACATGTTTATGATGAAAAAGGGCGATTTTTCTTCCCCAAAAGATGTCCTGGTGTTAGCTTGGGCTATATAGATTGTAAAATACAGACATTATTTCGTGTTTTGATCGTAACTTACTTAATTTTTACCTGATCCGCTATCCGAATGTTGCATTTTAAAAATATTGATAAGTCTCGAAAAAATTCGTGGTATTTTATAAATAATCAAAACAAATCCTTTGGATTTTTAAAAATATTTCTACCTAATTGGATACATATGATGTCAAATATTTGTCTATATTTTTATTTATTGAAATATTACTAATATTTTCCAAGTCTATTTCATTTTCCTGTTCTTCGGAGAAAAAATTCTAAGAACTTTCCACTTTTCTAAACTTGTGACATGATATTGAATCTTTTTTAAAGAAAATATTTGTTTGTAACATCTGTCCCTAAATCGTCAGTAGCTTCTGTTGGTGTAGTTTATCTTACTTTGAATTATTTCCTTTTCGTATCGATCAAAAAACATATCTAGAGATTCTATGTGGAATTTTCATTTTATTTTAAAGTGATTCATAGATTTTGACATTTACATATTACGTAGAATTATTAGTTCACAATCAATAATACATGCAGGAAGAAATTGGACTTTACAGGTATGTGCCGCTGAGACATTGATCAATTAAATAACCCTTCTGATTTATCTACAACGATTGCCTAAGTTACATGCCTTTTCGTAACTTCTTTTTTTTTTAAGTTTCACAATATTCGCTTTTATATTTGCATTCTCTTTTTTTTCTACCACGCTAAGCCTGCACTCAACAATTGCTTTCATAGGACTATAAACTCAACCTCTCCTCCTATGAGTGCAAATTCCTTTTTGACACTTGCATTCTATAGGCTGCAAGACCTTGCTATTTAATGCGTTCAAAGGTATCAACTACCAAATGTTGTGGAAGAGAATCACATCTTAATTTCTGATATAAAGCAGTTCAAAATAATAGGAATTTATTAATTATAGCTTTTAGAACAATAGTTTTGGGCAGTGTATTTAATGTGTAATAAAACTTTTTTTTACAAATCGAAGAAGATAAACTATTATATATATTCTATTTTTTTACTAATACTAATGGCTCCTATGAGAAATATTTGCCCGATAGTTCAGTAAAAAATAACCAAAAATAGATATTCAGTTTGGCTGATTATGTCATTTAATTGAATGACATAAAGTAAAATGTATAACAAATCATTAAAGGGGTCATCTAATAATAAACAATGCAGGATGAATGTACATAGCTGAAAGGTACAAGTGTGATCCCTCTGAGACTGACTAGACAATTGTAACCAGTATAAATGAAAAATATTAATACTATAATCCAGAAAATTCAGAGTAGATATCGAAAGCAAAACAAACACACAGTATATTTTCAGTCCGTGCAGTTGTGGTGAACAGACTTTGACGATTGAACGCACCCGGTGAATCGTAGAAATTAACAATAACAGAGATCGTGCCCTGTTTACAAAAACTGTGTACATAACACGAGCGTGATCGATTTGCTCACAACACTTGGCTCGGAATGACGATACTTGTGAAGGAGTTTTGCTTTCTAAAATTTCTACTCTGAATAAAATTATTTTTCTGGATTAAACTTTTAACATTTCTCATTAATACACAACAAGATTTCCACTTTTCCGAAGGATTAAGATTAAAGTTAAAATGTGTGAAAGTTTAATGATGTGTCAATCAAACCCGCCAAAAATTTCAAAGTTTTAAGAACTTTGAAATGAAATAAGATTTTTAATTAATTTTTGTGTGAACTGCTATTAAAATGTAAAATTCGTGATATTATACAGAAAATATAAACTTCAAATCTATGTCCAAGTATCTTTAAAATAAGTGTTTTGTCATTGATCTCATAACAATAACATCATAACAATATGTTTCAAGGATAGATTTAATTTCAATACTTGAGAAGTTTTCCCATATTCATGCAACAATTAACTGTTTAATATATTCTTCTTGCCCTCAAATTGTACAATGTTTTGCCACCTTTTTATCCAATTTGCTTACATTATAATTGCAATTCAGTTGGGTGTCTAAAAGTTTAATTCTGCCATCTGTTTACCAAAAATATTTATTAGTTTCTAAGCCATAGACCATTTATTATGTTTCTTTTTAGAAAGTAAAGTTTTATAATAAAATCCAGATTTTTCAAATTCTGGGTTTTTAATTTTCCCTTGAAAAGAAAAAAAATACGTGTTTTGTATATGTGTGCTGAGTCACGTTTTGTCCGCTGTCACGACGTGTCCGCCTCTTTTTCGGAAAAAAATCGTCACGTTATGTCCGCTGTCACGAAATGTCCGCCTCTTTTTCAGAAAAATCGTCACACTAAATCTGCTGCGTTTAAAGTCATCATTTCATAAATTCTATGGTCGATACAATGACCTTGTCAGCAAATACAATTTATCATTGAGTGAAATGCTGACTGACGTTTTTCATACCAATCGTTAGTCCATTATTTATACACTGAATTGACGACAGATTTTTTCCGTTATTTCCTGATCATGACAACGAGCACACGGCGGGTGTGACCGGTCGGCAGGGGATGCTCACTCCTCCATGGCACCTGATCCCACCTCTGATGTTTCGGAGGTCCGTGTTTGCTCTGCTCTTATTTTGTATATTGTTTAATGGACGTTGAGATTGAATACTGTTCGTTATTTCCATATCCTTCTGCTACAAAATGTCCGCCTTTCTCCATAAAATATAGTAATATTACATATATGTCCGCCACTAAGAAATGTCCGCCTTTTACCCCCAAAAAATCATCACACTATTTCTGCTGTCACGAAGTGTCCGCTGATCATCAAAAAATTGTCGTCACGTTATGTCCGCCTTTACAAAATGTCCGTCCAAGATTGAAAGTAATGGGGTTTTTTTTCTTTTCGGTGTAAAATATATGTATATTTAAACAAACTTGTAATAATTTATGCCATCAGAAATAATCACCAAGAAAAAATAGTAATTACGGTCTATTTTATCTAATTTGCTACAAATGATTTCATTGAACTACATTGTTTCGATCAATTATTGTAGATTTGTTTAATTTCTCTTGATTGTTTACGGTATTTGAGAATTTGATGACATGTTGTCAGAAATATTTGACGCTTACCCTTTGTTATGTTGGCACAGCTTTTAATTATAGGAACCAAGAAAACATATTGTGAACGACAGAAGGCGGTCGGTTATTTGATATGAAAGTTTTAAGAAGTCTTGGTGTTCTGCGGAGTTTAAAAATAAAAGTATTTCACATTTAAAGGAAATATTTGTATAAAGTGTTCAAAGTGCATAGCAAAAGTGCAATGTCAATAAAAATTAAATAAAAAAATCGGGTAAGAGTTGTATCTGATCGAATCCTGATTGACGAAATTTGAAGCGCAGAGAATATTAGAATTTATTACACACTCTAGTAATTATACAGGTTTTTTGCATATGTGATATGACTGACGTCACAATAGCCGTATCAGCCCAGCAGGCTGGATGGATTTGCAGGGCTGAAATACGTTATCAGCTCTCCAGGGCTGATACGGATCATTATCACACCCTTAGTAAATTAAACCACAAAAACAATACTAATGTCATTCACAAATTTTGGTGGGTTTATATTCTTTTGATTTTAACTTTTTGAAAAGAAGTTTAATCTTAATTTACAAATACTAGTATATGAAACAGATTATTTTCAAATTACGGATCGAGTGCATTGAAATAGAAGTAGAAACAAATCCAAATCGTATGAGACAATAGACCATGTACATGTCTGTAAGAAGTTCATGCATGATTATTTACTTAATTCAATAAATGTATGCATGTTATAAACAGCAAAGCCATTTTATATCATGTTTATTTAAAGGCTTCCGTAGGAAGTATAGATTAAGTCTGTTCAAATCCCCACCCCCTCCGGAATCCCCTAAACATATTTTTTACTGGTTACTGAAACGCAAAGGAAATGAATCTAGCAGTAATCTACAAATGTTTGAATTTTTTATCTAATGATTTTAAAAAATGAATTCAGTAAGGCTTAACTAACTTTTCAAAACATGAGAAATTTGATAAAAAGTGTTAAATGATTCCCTTTTAACATTAAAACGTACCATATGACTGTTAAAACACACCCTCCCGGACATTCAGTTAAGGCCTGCAAGGCTGCCCTACACAACAACTGCAGCTTAATTTCTTCGATGCAAATGGTTAATCAATACAAAATATTTTTTTGGCATTTTTAAATGCCTGTTTTTCAGATGATAAGGACGAATTTTCTCTAACCTAGCGCTGTGTAGAAACACTTGAACTTATAGCCCACGGAATGGCCTGAATGTATTTGAGACGTAAGAGCTTGCATAGGCGTTATGTATTGTATTTTTCAATCAGCAACTCTCCATCACCTTTATTCTGTCATGTTCCTGCAAGAGCAATGGAAATGCGTACTTATGTCATATTATTGAAGCCATAGCATTGCTACAGGAATCGAAAGGAGCGTTTAATTAAAGAAACATTGCTTAAATAGTTATGATGAATAGTTTAAACCCTTAAACTCCATAATATTGCCAAATATTTTGTTAAACATGCAATTTTTCTGTTAAGGAGACTCAATCTTAACTTCCAGTAATTGTATGAAAATCGTTCAACCGTAAAATTACCGATTATTACGAAATAGATGATATGAATACTTTTAAGAAACAAAATTCTTTACTATATATCATTATTTCTCCAAAAATAGGATATTGCATTTCTATTGCGTTTCAGTATATATTTAAAATATTAGAAACTTATTTTTGCTTTTACCTAGCCGGTTGTTTAGGTTAGCATTGTGGCCTCTGGGCCTCTTGTTGTTTATTCCAGCTCCAAAGTGATGTTCTGATGCTGTCTATGTGTAATTTAACATAGTTATACTTTTTTCGTTTCCGATATTCACAAAATCGGAAAAATAATGAAAAGAATGTTAACACTTTTCGAGCACAATTTATGACAAAGTTAGAATTCAGGAATGGTATATACATTTACATATTCCGAGCACTAGTGATTTATAGTTATAAATCGATGATTACTGTGTGTATCTTCTAGAGACGTGTGACCTCGGACTGAATTTCACTGAGGGACGGTATATTTATGTATTTTATCCTATTTTGTATAAATTGCTAAAAAAAAACATTTTCTTTATGATTTTTAATTAAAAAAATAATTCTGTTTTCTCTACTGCAACATTAAGCAATTCATTATAGTTTTTGTTACGTGATCAGCAAAGTTAAACTATTTAATCAATACATCTTTGTACTAGTAAGAAGTGATTTTAGCTCAACTGAATAACAATGTATTAAGTATAATCCCCTTTTCATATTATAAAACAAAATATTTAGCTTTTTCCCTTAAGTGTAGGTTCATAGAAAAAGGACAGAGAAAACACTGACCTCCAAAGATGGGATCATGCAAAGCTCATTACGCTTACAGGGGGTTTATAATTATTCTTTAGAAATGTGTTCGGAAATAATGTTATCTTGATCCATCGGCAACATATTAAAATATATATTAAAATATTATTTTTCTTATATATTCCAAGCTCTCTGATTGGCTCAAACTTGATCACATGATCAATTATATAACAGCATAAAGACTTGAGTTGCTATTTATGGATTCTTAAATGCATATCGACTTAATGATTTTAAAAATGGAAATAATTTTCTGTAAAACAACATTTGCTGAATTCTTAACAGCTTAGACAGAGTATGACTTGATTTTTCTATTAAAAAAAATAGTAATTCAGCTCTTTATTTATAATTGTGATGTTCTGTATTAATTAGTAAGACACAGGATGCATTGAAGAAGAATCTACTTTATGTTAAAATATATAATAGATATGTTTTTTTTAAAAATCAATACAAATCTTATTAGACAAATTAGCCTTTTAAAAAAGGAAATCCCTTAAATCATTTTATCGGTACGAAAAATAACACACATTACATTATTGAACAGATTTTTTTTAAATCTCTAGTCTTTCAGTGTTAAAAAAGACAAGTGATTGGTGATTTTGTCAATCTCTGTAAAAAAGAATAATATAACAAATGTAGCCCTTTGATGAGGTCGATCCATAGATATATCGACTTCACAGAAAAGCATATCGACCTCGCACTTCGTGCTCGGTCGATATGCTTTTCTGTGAAGTCGATATATCTATGGATCGACCTCATCAAAGGGCTATATTTATATATTGACGCCCCTTATTGTGAAAATATTGTTAAAGATTTCCATCCCTAAAATTAGGGACAGCGCTAAAATAGGCTAAGTCTGCTGCCAAATCCCACTCACATTAACAACAGTGAATAAATGATAGTTTAAATTTAAATTGTCATAGAGTAATTTATTCTAATAATTATAATCAAAACAGGTGCCCTTTTCAAAAGGTAAAGGATAATTACTTTTTTGTCCCCCGCTTTCGCGAAAGCGAGGGGACATTAAATCTCATTTGTCTGTCCGTCTGTCCGTCTGTCTGTCTGTCTGTCTGTCAGTCTGTCCGTCCGTCACAAAAACTTTAACCTTGCCCATAACTTTTGATTTAGTGGAGCTATGACTTTCATATTTCACATGTGTTAATCTTGTGACAATACCTTTCTTTGAATACCACTAAATTTGACCTTTTGACCTTGACCTTGGAGTTTGACCCACTTTTACACAAAAATTCCAAACTTTTACTTTGGTCCTAACTTTTGAATGGTAGGTACTAGGACTTTTATATTTCATATATGTATTGTTTGTAGCACAACCTTTCATAATATACCAACAACTTTGACCTTTTGACCTTGACCTTGGAGATTTATGTACTTATGAAAAAACTTTAACTTTGACCAAAACTTTTGAATGGTAGGGGCTAGGGCTTTCATACTTCACATATGTAATCCTTGTGAGAAGACCTTTTATTAAATACCAAGAACTTTGATCCTTTGACCTTGACCTTGGAGTTTGACCTACTTTTAAAAACTATAACCTTGGTTACAACTTTTGAATAGTGGATACTAGGACTTTCATATTTCACATATGAATACTTTGTGGCAAGACCTTTCATTGGATACCAACAATTTTGACCTTGACCTTGGAGATTTGTGTACTTACGAAAAAACTTTAACCTTGACCAAAACTTTTGAATGGTAGGGGCTAGGGCTTTCATACTTCACATATGTAATCCTTGTGAGAAGACCTTTTATTAAATACCAAGAACTTTGATCCTTTGACCTTGACCTTGGAGTTTGACCTACTTTTCAAAAACTTTGACCTTGGCCACAACTTTGGAACAGTAGATACTGGGACTTTCATATTTCACATATGCATTGGTTTTGGCAAGACCTTTCATTTGATACCAACAACCTTGACCTTTTGACCTTGACCTTGGACATTTTTGTACTAATATAAAACTTAAATCTTGACTATAACTTTTGAATGCTAAGGACTAGGAATTTCATACTTCAAATATGTAATCCTTATTAGAAGACTTTACATTGGATACCAAGAACTTTAACCCTTTGACCTTGAGTTCAGTGATGATTTCTAAATAAATGACATATGATAGGGTGTTCATATTACACACAATACGTCATAAAAAATGACATCTCACCCACAATGACACCGAAAGCGGGGGACTACAATTCCTTGAATTTGCTTGATTATTTTAACCAGAATGTGCAATTGTAATTAGTTATTACACTCCTTGTTTATTAGCGCTGTTTATCCTTGCAAACAATTTTGGAGAGGTTTAATTTCTGTCTAACAATGAATTTGTCTAGTTTTTAGCTCACGTGAGCCAAAAGCTCAAGTGAGCTTTTCTGATCAAAATTTGTCCGTTGTCTGCCGTCCTCGTAGTCGTCGTTGTTGTCGTCGCTGTCGTTAACTTTTCACATTTTCGATTTCTTCTCAAGAACCACTGGGCCAATTTTAACCAAACTTGTCACAAAGTATCTTTTGGTAAAGGGAATTAAAGTTTGTTCAAAAGAAGGGCTGTGCCCTTATTCAAGGGGAGATAATTCAGAAATAGTGAAAATTTGATGGTATATTTTGAAAATCTTCTTCTCAAGAACCTCTGTGCCAAAGAAACTTATTGGAAAGCATCCTCAGGTAGTGTAGATTCAGGTTTGTTCAAATCATGACCCCTGGGGGTAGGGTGGGGCCACAATGGCCGATCAAAATTTTAAATAGAAATATATAGGAAGATTCGTTAAATATCATGAAAGCATGAATTTTGGGTCAATCCCCGTATATCATTTCACTGGGTCTTATTTTGACTTGATGGGTATGATCGGCCAACAAGGCTTAGGGACTCTTACTCCTCCAAGGCATATCATCCCATCTTTGGAATAACCAGGGTTCAGCTTTTACGATTTATACACGACGTGATGCTGTTTGTTGATTTTTTTTATAAAGATTGTTTATTCTTATTATCATCAGCTTTGTCATTAAAAGATCAGGTAAGCAGTAAGAATAAAAGTCATGGTAAGTTCTGATAAATAAATGAAAAATGGCAGAGGCATTACTACTAAGATCAATGTTAAGGCCAATGTGCATATGTTATACGTTTATTTTAATCAACAGCACTAGAGTGTATAGACAGATTATGTACCTTTGAATATAAGTTTAATAGATATTTTCACTGATGACTTTGATAAGGATATGAAAAAAATAAGGAATTAAATATACTGATAGTGCGACCGTTAGGGCCAGGCAGCTACTCATTCAATTTCAATTTAGATAGGGCTCTTCAAACTACACTTACAGTTTGCTATGAATAGACTCCGACGTCACATGACGTCTTGTATATGTTGTATTATCAATTCGAAGAGTTTGAATAGTGCAAACGTTAATCAAAAACGTATAATCTATATTTTTTTGCTATGTATATACATTTAAATCTAGTCTATTTCTAGGCTAGTTTATTTTTATCTTGGAACGTCTGGTTACCACGATAATGTAGTTTGCGACGAGATGCAATTTGCTTCGGATTATGGGGCCACAGATTACTGCAAATAGAATGTTTTGATAAATGTGCAAAGTCCGAATTTTCATTTCTCTTCGTCCAGGGGGTTGTTTTAAGAGCTCGCAGTCGTGCAGTGCTTGGTCCAACGACGGTTGATTTAAATGTTTCAAAAAGAACCCTGTCATATCTCTGTCAAGTTTTTCAAGTACCCCACTTCTCGGCAAAAAACTATATGCGGTATATGTTTTCACAATTCGACTTTTGTGGGGGCAAATATATGCAATATACCGCATATAGTTCTTGCGGTATATTATTGTTTTCTACATGTAGACTCTCGTTGGTTGATTTCCAAAAAAGAGCGCAAATTATTTTGTATAATCTGCTTTGGTATTGGGTCACACCCCCTTTGAAAACCAGCTAAATCATTTGTACCCATGCAATCCTTTAATTTCCAGTCATTGGAAGGATTTTCATAATGCTGTGTAATACGTTTAGTACTTGTACATTTAGGTTCAACTTCAAACAAAAAATTTATATCTTTCTATAATTATAAATTAATTACATGTGTAACCTTCATCCATATGTCGATTCGACATATCTAAGTGAATTTGAAAATAGACACCACATAGACTTTACCCTGCTTGATGCTTGATATTTTTTAAACAGGAAAAATGACAATTTTTGAAACGTTCATAGGTCAATTAATCAATAATAAAAAATGTCTGTTTTGGTTTCAAACAGTTTTTTTTAATAAAGAATAATGGTAAATTTTGTCACATGCGTTATTGGACCAAATAATCATGGGGAAGCATTGAAGAGAACCTTCTGATTAAGACAAAATTTTCATGCAAAAAGGTCATATCTAATGTACCGTAGCGCCAAAAGAAACAATTTGACCACCATATTTGTTTTCATTTTCAATTACATTATTTTTGTAAATACTAAAACTATACTTGTAAAAACAATGAAGGATTTTGATAGCAGGATCAAACCTGTGAAAAAACAAGAAAAAAAAAAAAAAAAAACCGTATATCCGGTTTTTTCGCATGTTGGAAATTATGCGAAAAAGGAGAAGATTAGTACAGTATTTATTCTGAGTAAGTTATATTTTACGATTATTATTTTTTTTACTTCAAATAGTAATGTTTTTATGTCACATTATAGCTGATATAATTTCTGCGTGTTTTATATTTTGAGAATTAAAAATGGTCGCAAAAAATGCGAACAATATATCATCGAAAAAAAAAACGGATATACAGTAAATATGTACAATGAAATGTATTTATGCACTGGCTCGATCGGCGCACTCCCTTCTTTCTCTTTCTTTCTCTCTCACATACACCTTCACATAGACTTTAACTACATGTACCTATCACTGACCTAATGTCCTCGTTGCAGGCCCCGTCAGATAAAGTTTGTTTTTATCTGTTTCATCAGAAACAGAGAATCGATGATACAATTCATACAAAGTCGTGCCATTCACTAGAGTTATGGACACTTAGAGAGATGAGTCATTTACTTTTGTCAAGTGATGGATCACGTCATTTCCTGTCATGGAGTATATTCAAAATCAATTAGAGGTTGGTTGTAATAAAATAACTATTTATTCATACTTTAAAGAATTTCAAAGTGTTTACAGAATTCTTTGTATCTATCAACAATTAGATTTATTCTTGTTTGTATATTTTGGATAGTTGTACTGAAATTTGAAACCTACTCCCTAATATTGCTATCAGGTAACCTTTTTTATTACATATTTTTTACCTTCATTTATTTAAAATTTTTTGCCTAATAATCCAATAAAAATCAAAATTAACCAAACAGTTTTACTTGGAGTTAAATGTGTTTCTACATGTACTAAAGATCACGTCAAATTTGTATCAATTAGAGAAGATAAAAGACAAGAAGTTATATACATACTTATATATTTTAGCTTACCTATCCAGGTATTATTTTCTTGTGTTCCGAAACCGGTATTATATTCATCCAATGTTTTGACAAAGCTAAGGTATTCGTTTTCTCGAGCTCGTTTCTGGATTACCTTTAAAACGCAAGTTATTAAGTAATACTAGAAAAGGACATTGACGCGATGTACATGTATCTGCTTTAAATTTGATTAAAAAAAGAATTGTAAGTCTGGCACCTACGTACATGCATAGATATTCCTTCCTCCTTTCTTAATTTTACTTTAAAGATCTTGTTTTTTTTTAATTTGTGTCCACATTATGTAGCTTAATTACTAATGGAAATGTGTTTATGATTTTTTTATTTCCTTTACGTTAAACGTCTATCTCAAGACGTTTTCTTTTAAATAGAAAGACCATTAAGGAGAACACGGCGGGTGTGACCAGTTGGCAGGAGACACTCACACTTCAATGGCACATGATCCCAACTCTTACGTTTTGGAGATCCGGGTTGCTGTTCTCATATTTGATAGTGTGTAATGGACTTTTGAGCTTGAGTGCTGTTCGTTATCTGGTGATCATTGAACAGGATAGATCTTTTTGCCAAGACTTACAGCGAAACAGAACCTCGAACTAACGGTCTCATCTGAAGGGTCGCTCGTTGAGTCCCGAGGTGGGATTAGAACCCCTGAGGCAAGAATTTAATTTCTACTCCGCACCTTTTAAGCAATCAAACCAGAGTTAGCGCTGTAACCACTGCACCACGCCGGCGAAGAAATGTTGCTTAATGTTTATCTTAAGGGTTGCATCGCCCGAACATATCATAGCTTACAGAAATATCTAATGAAAAATAAGAAAAGAAAGATTTAAAGTGACTTATTGATATAGAAATGATTTTGCTTATTATTTGCTAAACCATTATAAATGAATCTTAGGCGGTTTTAATTGTGCTAGTCCACGAATTTTCTTATTATTCCTCGTATACACATTTGTAAAGTTTCAATGCTCTTATGAATCCCATTATTGTTCGTTATCTTCATATTCCATACATATACATGTACAAGATAGTAATCTGTTTCTGATGCCTGAAGTAAATGAATGTATTCACACATTAATAAAGATAAGAATTTGAACTTTCTTCCCTCTTTTCTTGTCTCAAGAGAAAAAAAATAATTCATTGAACGTTTTGTGCAACCAAAAGAAAATGATGAATTAGTTATGAAAAATTTTATGTATGAATCTATAAGAATAGGAATATGTTCTAAAATAGAATAGTGCTTAAGACTGGTCTGGGGCATATTTTGTATACCGTCCACAAAAAAGCTGTTTTTATGTTGTATTTACAGGTGCATGTGGATAGAGCGCCTTCCTCAATTGAAATTACATCCGGGTCCAAGGATATTTTAACCTTTCATAAATTGATCTTCCAGTTCATATTTACAATGTATTCCATTTACAAAATCAATTTGGAAAACGTATTATTAAAAAAAAATAACAGTGGTTTTATACAATAAAAATCTTTTTGTATTCCTATGCTTATAAGCAAGCTCACCGCAGCTTGTTTTTGCTAATTTTGTATAAGTCAAATAAAACACTTTCATAGAGATGAATAATGTCATTTATTAAAATGACGGTATCAATGTGAACAATTAACAAACAAGAAGGGGATCAGATTCACAAGCTTTGATTAGCAGTTACGTAAAATGTGATAATGTCTGATCCCCCAAAACTGACTAGAAAAAGTATCTGTAAGACAAGACAATCAAAACATCATATGAAAAAATTAGCAAAAAGATGGCACATCAAAACAAAATAGGCCAAGACAAGACAATCAAAACATCATATGAAAAAGTTAGCAAAAAGATGGCACATCAAAACAAAATAGGCCAAGGATAGTAGTGAAACAAAATACATGTACATAAAAATATATATATATAAACAAATTAAATCAGAACCAATTAAATATATAATTTTAAATGACACATTAATACCCATTTTAAGGGGTAGGAATGCAGGGGTGGAGGAGGGTCTTCAAAATAGACGTGCCTGATGTTATCGTGGTCAGCATGCGGGTTATCACAATACAACTGAATGACTCGCTGAGCTGACCACGTGACCTTACACCTATTATATGTAATCCATCAACCAAGGCTTGGTTCTAAGAATTTTTACAATCTACCAAAATTAAACCTACCGGAAACCTCCAACTAAGTTATCACATTCAATACATAAATACAATTATTATTCTAAAACTTGTTGTTTTATGTATTCTTATGCTTATAGGCAAGCTCACCGCAGCTTGTTTTTGCTAATTTTGTATAAGTCAAATAAAACACTTTCATAGAGATGAATAATGTCTCTATTATAGAAAAAACTAGACGATTATGGATAACCGCAAATAAGCTTTCGACGGAGGGATTAGCTCAAAAAACTAACGCACGTTTCATTTCATTCATTCACAACGATTTCTAGGAAATTGTTCAGATCTAATCACATAATTTTATAAGGAAAAATCAGTAGGTAGAGGTATAATAATAAATTACACTTGTAAAATTTTTGTTAGAGTTTTAACGCAAAAATAACTCATTTTATATGCAATTTGCATGCCAAAAAAAGAAAACATAACACAGAAGTGCATGTAATAACGATTCAAATTATGCAATCTATGAGTAGAACAATTTTGCACAACTAATAAGGATTAAAAAGTTCATTTTTGAGATTACCTTCCATGTATATGACCAAACTTGTTATGAAAGCTGCAAGGACCGCTGTCAGCAACACTCTAAGAACTATTGATATAATCGTTCGTTTTCGCATTCCACTTTTATAATCCATCCCCGCTCATTCAAAAGTCAGTCAAAAGACATCATTAAGGAGTAAATGTATATCATAACTTTTCATAAGCAATATGAACGCATCGTTATTACTTTGTACTCTCTACTTTTTCAAAAAAAAAAAAAAAAAAAAAAAAAAAAAAAAAACAACTATTGTACTTAGCATTGTATGATTCTAATTTTGCAGTAACTGTAGTGTTTCATAGCAAGTCTTAATTCCATACGTTATATCACTAATTCTTATTCTCAAGTACTATGTTTAAAGTATTTTATTTTACAAAAAACCGAAGTCAACACTTACCTTGTTTATAATGAATATCTCGGGGACTTATTGAAGACATTGTTCTAGATGTTAGAAAAATGGATCTTGTTTTTCCTCTTCCTGTTAAATGTGTTCTCCTACCTTTACTTGTATTTATATTTAAATACAAAGTACGGGACATCATGCTTGTGAATATTGATCTTTTTTGCAAAATAGTGCAATGTTTTGTTTTTTTTTTCAAGAAAAGTTATGAATAAAGTTAATGACTAATTTTTAAATTTTTGTTGACTCTACATGGGATACTGGATTGGTAGAGATTCTGGTAATTTGTCAATATATTTGCCATGCAAAATAAGAGAACCATACTTCTTTTAATTCTTGAATAAAGAATAAATAGTTTTGGGGGCGGCCTTCACAAATATTTTACCCATGATAAATTAGATCCTTTAAGTACATTGTATAATAATACCAGGTGATGAAGACGTAAACAACATTTAATAATCATTTTTTAAATTAAAGTTAAAAGCAAATTAACCTCAACATAAACAAGATATCAGTTATGTTTCTACTTTGAATGCATTGGATTTGATTTAAAAAAAACTTGTTCGGTCTTTATACGCTTAATCGTATTTTGACATTGAAACATTCCTATTTCAACCGGTTGTTTTTGCCTTCTTACATGAACAAAAAATTAAGTGTTCATCAAGAAAAAAAAATATATGTAACAGACATTGTTGGCAAACAGGTCGTCATATAGATTGAATGAATAAATTTTCGGAAATAAGGTCTTAAAGCGGTTGTTCAATAATTAACGGGAGAATGTATCAATATACACTTTTATCATTTTTTGTTTACAAATTTGTCATATTTAAATTCGAAATGCCTAATTAAATAGCCTTTTTGCAAATGCATATAATTAATAGATCTTAATCATTTTTTGAATACAAATTATAGATCATTTGAAACTTGAAAAGTGCTACTTGCACATTATTACCCACTCTGAACTGAGGAAAGTTTGCTCCCATCGACGGACAGTAACGTGATAAATACATAGTATGTGTATTGGATAAACATCATGAACAAATTTCAATATCGTTAAGGCATACATTAGTTTAACGAAATAACTGTTTACGTAAATAATTATTTAAGCTGTTTTGTACTTAGAGAGGGCTGTTTAAAAAAAATGTGCATCTTATTATTTACGATTCAAAGTAATTTGGCTCATATCGAACTAGCTTTGACCTTGACCAATCATTTTATTACCTTAAAAAGCAACACTTTCTATTATAAGCAATATGAGCTACATTTCTGAAAATTATATTTTGCTGTTGAAATGTGTATTATGATAGATTTGTATGCAACTTAAATCTTTTTGATCAATTAGACTAAAATAAAGCAGAAGAAAAACTAAAAAATAAAATCCAATATAGTGTTTTATATAAGAAATCATTATTGTACAGGACGACAATAAAGTACTTTTGATTCAATCAAAGCTTTTGAATAGCAATATGAACTGCAAATTTGATGTCAGAATTTTTTGTCGCAAACAGTGTAAATAACTATTTCAATGACACAAGAAATTATGTTAATAAACTTCTGTTGTTCATATTTGCGATGGAAGAACTATTCAAAAGCTTCGATGCATATTTTAATTAAAGCAGACCCTCGATGGGAACCCTTGATGGGACCAAACTTTCTTCAGCTTTATAAAAAATAACTTGATTTTTAAAATGTCTTCTTTTTTGTAGGCCTATGTTCCGTTGATTTCTACGTAGTAAGCCTTCACAGCGCTGCCAATGTCACTTTTTTATTTCGAATATATAATTTTTCTTCAGAACATTGAATTCATTGTCATTTTAAGATTTAAAACATTTTTAAACCAATGTAGAAATAAGAAGAGAATGACAAATATAAATAATTTTTGATAATATGATGACCTTAATAAACCAATGTTGCTGCATATTCAGAAACAGGAAATTTAATGTCAGTTGCAATCTTGTCTCCTCCCTTCAAACTGTATAATTTAAGTTGGTTTCTAATCAGTTTTCATATGGTCAACATTGATATTGATATTGATATTCATGTCCGAGTACAATTTCCGGCTTGCTTTTCAATTTGCAATTTATTTTCATTGTTCTTTTCCTGTGTTTAATTTAAACAGAATCATGACTAGAGTTAATTTCAAATAACAATTAAAAATGGAACTAAGCAAAAAAAAAGAAAAAGAAACTAAGTATTCCCCCTTCGCCTTTGTTGATTGAATTACTACTTTTGAATACTTTGAACTGAAGTTTACTACTCATTGCAAATTGAATTTAATGCAAGAAGAATTACTTTAATTTTATGTTTGTTATATGAGTTCATAAGAAGGAAAAATAGAATCTCTCTCTCTCTCTCTCTCTCTCTCTCTCTCTCTCTCTCTCTCTCTCTCTCTCTCTCTCTGCCCCCCCCTTCATGTTTTGTGTAGGTGGCATTCCATACGTTAGATAGTCTTATCACATGACCAAATTCGTCTTATTGAAAATTGAATATCAACGTAATAACATTTCATATGTTCAAAAGCATTAATAAATGTAAGAAATGTAAAATTTTGACAGTGTTATTGGTCAGCAATTATACTAAATCAGGTGAAACTGATAAAATTACATATGTTTCCTCGGTACTAGATATTGAATTGGGTGGAATACTGCAAGGAATTGAAATTTGTGCTGCATATCTATTTTAAAAACGCAAAAGGAGAACAATCTGTTGTGCAGGTTTGATTATTAAACTATCCAAAAAGAGGGAACGTGTGGATGTTGTTGGGGTCGCTAGTCTTAATTATTATTTCATATGTTTGTTGTATTCTCTGTACACACTAAACCCACTGCACAAATTGACTTTCTTCATGATATAATCTTTGGTTATTTCAAAATGATTTAATTTTGTTCGTATTCTAGTCTCTCATTGGTTGATTTCCAAAAAGGAACGCAAATTATTTTTTAATAACCTGGTTTGGTATGGGGACACACCCCCTTGACAACCAGCTGATTCATCCGTTTCCATACAATCCTCTCATTTCCAGTCCTTTGGATTCATTGGAAAAATGTACCTTTATTTTCAAACAGTAGCTCGATTTTACCTCGTGTAAACAAACATCATGACTGCTAGATCTGTATATCAGTTATACCTCCCCTTGTCTCATTTCACTTCAGTTACTAGGGATGTATTATTGAGCGGCAAATTTGAACTCATAAAAAGCAACACACCCGCAGTTGTTAAATTATTTTAAAATTAAATTATAAGGAATGACTCTAATTCTTGGCCAAATTATTCGATGATAACCTTGTTTGGGTCAGTTTACGCTTTTTTATAATCCGCTTCGCGGATTATAAAGCATAAACTGACCCAAACCAGGTTATCATCGAATAATTTGTCCAAGAATTAGAGTCATTCCTTAAATAATTTAATTTTAGTTGTAACACGTTATGTGATTGGTTAAATGTTTTTATCAATTTTGTATAGCATTACTTGCCTACGTCACAACGAGTTACGTCAAAAACGTATTACTCCTCTTGACGTTAACTTTTAAAAGATGCGATATTTGAAGCTCTTTTTCGAAGTAAAAAAAAAAATGTCTCATTGCCTATATCAAGCGTAATTCGTCCCTAGTTATGTGATATTGTATTACTAGAGTTGAAATAAGCTTTACTTCTTAAATATTTTTTTTCTAAGGATGTCAAATTAATCGGACGTTTTTCCGATTGAGTAACGGGGTACTATGTAAAATGTAAGTACATGTTTGATAATTTTCTTAAATCCATTTAAGCTCTGTTAAACCTCAATGCTAGATGCATATATGTTACAGCGCAAACTGTAATAACAACGCCAAATGTATTAAACCTGGATTATTACATTTTGCGTTATTACATTTTGCGTCGAGATCAACGCAAAATGCACTAACGCGCTTTTTCGTTGTTACATTTTGCGTTATTTCATTTCTGCACTGATGACAACGCGAAATGTAATAAAACAATTTATTATATGATTGAATAATTTCAATCTCTCTGATTGGCTGAGATCCAACTATGTTAGAAAAATAATGTATTGTTGTATTGACCTCCACGTGACGTTCCAGATAAATGCAAGGATTTATTTCCTCTACATTGATCTAAAAATTGATCGGGAAATTCCAAATTGATACAAATTGTTGTGGAAAGCTATTTAAAAGGACTATGACTTTTTTTCATGTTAACACAACATAAGCGAATATATATTTTCCGAGTGAAGGTGTTAAGAGTGGATGCAGGGACCCCCCTGCAATACTTTTACTTAAAAACATTTTTTCCCTGAAAATACTCCTTCAAAATCAAAAATTCAAAATCTATATATAAAAAAAATATTGCCTCCCTCATTTATTTCAACTTTTCTAACACAGTGGCTCTTCATCAGATCTAAAATAGATGTCACTTATTTTTCACCATATTCTAAAAATGCTTTCCCAATAAGCCTTCGACCATCACAGGCTTTGATCACATGGCCGACCAATTCTATTACCATATAAGTTTATAAATTTTTTATCTATTTCTTAATAGTGAAATTACGCTCATCGTGATTTGGTTAATCCTTTCATAATTGAACAGGTGCTTGAAATGCCACAAGAAAGTTGTACATTGTAATTTTTGTTAATATATTGTGTATTGTTTATATCATGAATATTTTCGATCGTTTTCTACTTGATGTCAATTTAAAAGTAGTCTAAGATTGACTTTTTTTTGAGTATGCTGATTTGATTGCTGAACTAATAGTGTGCTAGTGTTTCATAACAAACCAAAAGATATATTTATGCAATAATTACTTTTTTTTTTAATTTTTACAAATTTTTACATTTTTTTTTTATCTCTATCAAATTCTATTGAATGTAATATTTTCTTCAAAGTACTGTTTACTTTGGGTAAAATATAATTCTTTTCTTATTATGCATTTGTATTATAATTCAGGTCATTGAAACTGAGACATTTTAAAATTTAAGTGCAGGAAATAGCATTTTCACCAAATTGTATTCTGCTAAAAGCTCTATAAATGTAAAATAAAATGATGTTCTATTTAGTTTCCGTGATGACAAATGTCAATGTTTTACTTCCTTCTTGCTCTTGCAATTTATTTTATTTTCCTTTTCCTTCTGAAAATTCAAATTGAAAAAAAAATATGTGGGAAGATCCTTGAGATTTTGATTGAAACATCAATGTTAATGTTCTTGATCAAGACATCAATGTTGATGTTCGAAATCAAGACTCCCTTTTTCGTCATAAGCAGATTTATTTTTGTATTCCATTAAAAAGTTACCTCTCTTGAAGAGACATTCGAATCAACTACTTTTTAAAAAAAAAATCATTAATGCTTAGTTTTGTATGTTTGGATGTAGGGATTTTCAAATTAAAATCATTTTACATTTTGAAGTTCAAATTGCCCAGGCAAATGTTAATCTAAAAAATCAAAGAAATTTTTAATCGTATGAAAGGGCTCTGGACATGGACCAAAATTGATTCTATTACAGAAAACAAAATATTACAGAAGGACTACGCACGCTAACTCTCGACTACAGTGTACACTTTGAACCCATCTAAATCAAAATCTACATCAAGTTGAACGTAAAACCTTTGTTAAATACAAAGACAGTTGAATTAATTAACATATTATGTTATTTTAATGCCACCGCTAAATGAAAAATGATCCATAATTCCAGCTCTTGTAATAAGGAAGGTAGAAGATATTTTCCAAAGAATCGAACTTTCAAGCATCACCATATTTCAAAATAGTCTTATACGAGGGTTGTCTGGTAAAATCGTGTACAAGTTATGTAGTAAGAAAAATAATCACCACGTTCTGAAATTTTCACCACTATTTTGGACATATTTTATAAACAAACATAGCAAATTTCAAATAGATATATGCATAAATAAACAAATTTTGAGATTTTATGTTATGCATTGCATCGCCTTACGGCGCACTGATGATAAAGTCAAAGTGTCTAAATAACGTCACATTTCACCTTTGTTAAAAATGAAGTTGGATTAATCCCTCTATACTTTAGGAATTTCATTGATACACATACCTGAGTCACCATAAATAGTTGAGGAACCAATATGGCACACATATACGATCTTCTGAAGATTCATTAGTAAGTTGCGGACGAAATTCTCACCATCATTTGACTAAATAGACAATATAGATATATATACTAGTATATTATATCGACTGTGGACAGTGACAACGTCTTTTCCTATTACGATAGTAGTTTGTATGTATGTGGCAACGCACTTTGAAAAAATTACGCACTTTGAAAAATTTTTCAAAGTGCGTTAAATTTGGACAAAATCGACGCACTTTGAATTTCTTTTTCAAATTGCGTTAAATTTTGAACACACTCAATGCACTTTGAATTTTTTTTTCAATGTGCGTTAAAAGTGTACATAAACATATTTACCATGGGGAAATTTAACGCACTTTGAAAAAAATATACCTATAAAACAAAAAACTGTAGGCTCAGATTTTAGTAATAGAGAAAATCAATTTGTATTAGTTATATCTTTCGGGAAAAAAAACGTTTTAATATACATGTATTCATTTAACCTCATCGGAAAAAGGAGAAGACGAGTAGAATGTCTCTCAGCCCAACTTTTTTCTTATACATTGTACATAGCGGTTGGTAGCAAATTGAAAGTGGACTCCCCTCTTATAGCTAGGTAAGCCCCTGTTTTCAATGCCTATATATCTTTGCAAAATATTTGTGTGCGTAAGAACCCCTTCTCGGTATAGTTGCCTATGCTACACCTAAATATATGTATTTGCATAACTGGTATGACGTTGAAAACTTTCAATAAATTTTAGTTTACATATGAAATACATTCAGAATGGAAAAATTAAGTACAGTAAAACATTTAAGAGAGAAAGAATTTTCAAAGTATGGAAAAATAAAAATCGCTCACTTTCACATCCAGAAGTGACCTCATCACCGAAGAGTTATCAAACAGGTCCAATTGTTTATCAAACCTAAGATTTGCAAGAACATTGACCTAGTCATAAACATTTTTTTTTCTAAGTGCGTTAATATGGTTGATATTAACGCACTTTAAAAAGAAATTTTATTTTTTCAAAGTGCGTTAATTTGGACCCAAATTTAACGCACTTTGAAAAAAATTCAAATTGCGTAATTTTTCAAAGTACGTTGTAACTTGCGTATGTTTTGTACTACCTGGTGACTCGATCAAAAATACTTAGCTAAGAAAACTCCCATTTCATTTGCATACTAAAAATCTGATGACGTTTTTATATTTTTCTTCTTCTGTATTTAGTCAAAGTCTCGTAAGGTGTCTATATAACATCTTAATCAAATAGAACTGTTCTCCGGTGCACCGTAAGGTCATAAAACGTCGGCGTTTTTCGTGTTTTGTAGTTACCACTTTCCCATTTCAAATGCTCGGGAAACTGTCAAAAATTAACCAAATGCCTTGACTTTAAAAAAAAAACGACAAGATAAACCATTTCTTATGCTTTACGCAATTAGATTAAACATAAATATATATATATTAATAAATCATATGTGTTACTTTTAAATCGCTTTGAAGTTATTGGAAAAATTGGCATTTTGTCGATTTTTATCTATAAACATAAATATCCCCGTAAATAAGCACTGGTATGGATTTGTAAAGTGACAGTCCATATTATAGGTACCTGTATAAAGGAATTTTGTTTCACGGTCTTTTGCGGTTTCCGTTGATTTCTATACTGCAAAGTTTTCCCAATATTAATGAGTTATCTCTCCTTTTTTTCCCAAATCAGTTATGTTTCATGAAAAATCATATAAACATTTAAAAACTATATATATAAATATGCCCCAATGTCGGTTTTCTTTGGTCTTTGTTTATTTCTTATAAACACCCACCCACCCCCTAATAAAAAAATCTTTTGATTTTGGGCGTGAAAGCGTGATTGGGTTTGTGAATTTGCTTGCTTGTTTACTCCCTTTAATGATGCTTCACTCCTCATTAATCACAACTACTTGCTCCAAAGTGGCATAAGGGCCCATTACATAAAGATAAAGCCCTTATTGAGCCATTATACACGTATATACAGATATAAGGAAAAGGCTTTAAACACCCCTCCATGCGCCATGCGGATAATGCTCCATTAGGGGGATGTTTGAAAAGAGGACAGGAATTTCAGTGATGCAATTATAATTAATGTACTTTAAATACCTGTGGAATGTGTATTCCTCTGTTGAAATACTACTGAAAGGTCACATGTCAACCTCCATGTATATGAGTGGCGTATGAATACGCCAAAGAAAAAAAAAGATGTTTTTTTAAATTGTTTCCTCAAGTAATTAAATACGCAGTATATTTTTTTTTAAACAAAATAAATACTAGTAATGGATTTTCTTTGAATCAAAAGCAAGTCGCTAGTGCAACGCTGTCAACTATCACCGAGGCCTGGTGAGACCGAAAACTCCACTTCCATATACACGGTAAACAGCTAAGCTGAACCAGGTGGTGAAATCGGTATAGCCACATAGATCTGCACTTCATCATATGATACACGCATCGTCCTTCAGTCATTTACCTTTGACTTCCGACAACCGAAATCTATGTCACATATATAATTAAAGTCAGCAAGGTTGCTATGATTATAATTTAAAATTATTTTGTTGTTTATTTCATAAATGTTGATATTTGACAACAGTAACTAAACGGTCATTATATTTTTTCGTGTTTTTATTAGTATATTTTTTATAGCGTAATTTGACGTCATGGTGCGGGGCAATGGAGAATAACATGGAATGCCTTGTGCATTTCAAATCTATTAGATTAGACGGTATTTTGATTTATTTTAAGCTTGTTATTTAAGTCAAGTAAAATTGAAATTATAGGAAATCATTGTCTAGTTAGGAGACTATGCCGAGGACATCAACGATAGTGGGAAACATGGGATAATTTTCCAATCTATTTCACTATCGTTGATGCCCCTTACATAGTCTCCTAACTAAACAGTGATTCCATAAATAACTATGTATATATTTTTTTCATATCCACAATGCTATATTGATTTGATTATATATCCTGTTGAATTGATATCCGAAACTCAATATGACATTTTAGTTAAAAAGAAACTTAAAGCAATGAAATCTACCCAACAAAAGAAGTTGCCTTTTATTATGTAAAAACATCTTAATACAATTCAAAATATGTGTATGATAAAGGATTCATTACTTTTTATATCATGATAACACGATCAAATATTAGTTATAACATAGCAAGTGTTGAGTATTGTATACTTCCGTAATTTTGGCACAATTTTACACAGAAATACATCTGGTATAGATTTAGTTTCAATTTCACTGAGAGGAAATTATTTTCAAAAACAGCAGAGCTTAGTAAATAGAAGAATAATGTTGTTGAGTTGTTATACTAAAATTTCAAGCAATTGTTGAAGTCATCATGGAAAACAAGTTCCAACTAATATTGTTTTTCTTCGGGATACTTCAGACAGATCAGGTAAAAATAATGTTTTTGTTTATTTTAATCTTTGTACTTCTCATTTGTATGCCATGTAGTACGCCCTTCTGTAAGTAATGTGACCCTTTGTACATGTATCACAAAAACTATTTTAAACGTGTTTTTAAAATAAGATCAAAGCTTTGAGTTAAGCTAATTTTGACGGATCTCCTCCCTTTCAGTTTTGCCATTATGAAAGATTTTACTTTTACGTCACAAAAAAGATTTCCATTCTTTTAAATTGAAGTTTTATCGAGAGTTTTATTCAAATGTTTTCTTTCCTTTTTTGTAATTATGAAAAGTTTAGAAGCAATAGTCGATCTATAACTGTAGGAATACAAGGTATAGTCTTTAACTTGAAATATGTTGGATTAAAGACTGGGCCCTTTTGTGATTAAGAATATTATTAAGTTCATTAATGGCGTCATTTCTTTTTCTTGCTCCTTTGCAAGAAAACTATTTAAAAATTTCAAAGGGACAGATTAAAGTTTGGTGCGAATATGATTGTAACGTTGAATTAGCCAGGCTTTCTTTTTTAAATAAAAAACAAGAACCTCTTCAAAAACAAACAATTTATTTAGAAAAAAAAATATAAGAAAAGACAAATAAAACTATAAAATGACACAATTACACACATTCACTCTCACGCAAATGGTCGTACAAAAAAATGTTATTTACGAAAAAAAATTAAACGATCAAAAGACGTTTAAACAGCTGTGTTAACCCGTGTTCAGATCCAACCCAAGAAAATATAACTATGGTGGTATTGTCCATAATTATCCATACGACAGTCTCAATGAAGTCCAACACTTTGTTTTAAACCTCCCAAACCTCCGGGGCTGTAGTCCCAGACTATGGTAGGGATCAATGTTCACAAATACTGATAATTCTCGTGTTTAAGTCTTCATCATCATCATCATCATCGTCATCATCACATCACCGTCGTCATCAGAGTTTCCATATTGCTAAAATATTAACTCTCCTTTATCAGTAAATAGTTATTAACTTTATAGATGGTAATACTATCATACAATTATACTGGCTTTAATTAATAACCATATAGTTACATGTATTATTGAGTTCATTATAACATAAACACTAAGATACTTTTAATATCATCAGTTTGTTTACAGTTGAGATAGATACAACATGGCTGACAATACTTCCGGTCAAATGTTATACCAGAATAATGTTTATAATCCTTTGTTTGCATATAACTGGATTCATGTACAGCTACATGTAATAAACTCTAAATCGATCTAAACCATTTTTTTTTCGAATGTTGCCTTTTTAAACTGGTACATATACACAGCTAAAACTTGCCCTAGTAGAGATAAAAGTGTTATTTTTCCTATAAAGTTTCTTAGACGACAACTTGAATATCATTTTGGGGAAAGGGGGTAAAACTTCCGGGAATACACAGGTATATTGGATAAATCTGAACTTGCAAATGCTGAAATGAAACATATGAAGAGAACGAACAATATTCAAGATCAAAGGTCTATTAAACAATACAAAATAAGAGCAGAGTGTGCTCCGTGTCATGATTGGTTTATAACGGAAGAACCCGTCATCAATTCAGCATTTAAATAATGGACTTACAATCAGTATGAAAAATGTCAATCAGCATTTTACTCAACCAATAAATTGTAATTGCTGACAAGGTCATTGTATCGACCATAGAACTTACAAAATGATGACTTTAAACGAGAAAGATGATTTCCGAAAATATAACTATCTCAAATATGATAAAATTCTACCAGAATTGAGGAAATTTGGTGAAATGTCCTACTTCTGCACTTTCTAGTGGCTTCCCTGTAAGATCTGAAGCACGCATCATTTTAGGTTCTTAAATAAAAACTGTTACAATTTTACCAGTGTTCTGATTATTACGTCAATTAAGGGGCCAGGTTTGGCCGTTATGCTACCTTTTCCTTTGCAATTGACCGATTGACCGCAGTTCTATGATGAGATAATATTATTTTTGGGACCGTTCGACGTTTAAATCATTTCAACATACATGGTACAAATTGTCACCTTCACTCAAGGTATTCCATAAAACCTGGTACTAAATATGAGTTTTATGCTTTTTTTTGTATATATGAAGTTCGGCTCATGCATTTATTTAGCATGAATGATTCTTTTACTGTTCCAGAGGTTCTTAGGGCAAGATGGCATGGCTGTTTTTCCAGTAGACAATTGTCCAGGGAACATGTCTGAAGTTAAAGATGCTTCAATAAGACTTAATTGTTCTTATATTGCATACTCTCTAAATGTTTATCATTGTCTGCCATTAGCTGACCTGTCTCAGCTTGTGGAATTCTGCTACGATAGAACCTCCGGTTTGGTTGAAGAAGGTAAGACACTTTTTTATTTTAAGATTTTATTACTTGATTATAATGTTTGGTAATTTAGGGTCTCCGCCAATAAAGGAAATTATGTTACTTGCATATTTGTATAATATGCATAATTGATGAATTCATGAATAATCCAAACTACGTGACCGAGGTTTATAATTACCTTAATGTCATTTGTCAAAAACTAGAGTTGTCCATTGAATGTATAATTATAAGTGACATAGCGATGTCAATAGAAGTAATTTTACCATTGATGCTTGCAACAGATAAGGATGAATTAAAAAATACTGGTCACACATTTGTCACCCTGCAAAATAAACATAGACAAATAGAATAAAATTCTCTGTAGCAGCTTTTTTTTATTTTGTCTATATACAAGTCAAATCTCTTATTTATATCTCAAAACACTAAAAAACATTCCCCCAAATCATGCTAAATATGATATGAGTTGAATATCTTCTTTATGATTTCATGAAAATTCAATATTTTTTTGATGATTTGCAAAATAAATTAGAATTTTTTATGTTAAACAGAAAGTCATTCTTGTTAATGTGTAAGGCATTGAGCTTCAAATTTAGATTACAGCAAGATTTGGTCATGGCTGATGTTGAAAAAAAAAATAATATCAAGAGTGCAACGTAAGAGGTGCCCAAAAAACGAATTAAAACATTTATTTGATTGATTGAATGCTGTTCTAACGTCCTATTCAATTTTTCTTTTACTTATGTTGCCATATATCAGTAAAGGGCTTGCATTTTTTACCTTTATTCGGCACAAATGGCCACTGAACAGCGAGGGATCCTGATCGTGCGAACGCCTGTCGTGACACGGGACCCCGATTCGAAGGACAAAAAACTTTCATTTCAAGTCCCGAGTGCATGGCGAAGGAACACTCGCTACTCATCTTTTATCGACTTAGGTCAGTCGTTGCCGAGATTCGAAATCACCACCTCTCGATCATGAAGCGAGTGCTCTATCCAATCCACAATTAAGTACAAAGATGAAAAAAAATCAATGTGTACAAAATACACTGAAGCTTATATATCATTCAAAACTTAAAAAAAAAAGTTACAAAGGTGAAACAAAAACCATTCTTTCTTGCGACTAACCCCCTTAAATTGCATCGTCTGAAGAATATTTCTAACAAGATAATTTACTTCTTAATTTGTTTAAAAAAAACAATTAATTTTATCAAAATCTCTTTATCAGAACAGCTGTTTTTGTTTACGCTTATTCACAAGATTTTTTTTTTAGAAAGTGAATGTTGCCAACAAAATGTAGTCTTAAAAAGTAAGCTTCTGTTATCATATAAAACGACCACAGCGCTTCATTTTTACCCTATATCTGTATCTCATTTTAATTGTAATCTCTTGAAAAAATTCGTTCATTAAATGTACCATGACTAACTTAGGAGTGGTATCTATGGTATTTACATATGTGTCTTCTTAAACAAATTGTCCCTTCCCCAGACACACACACGTGCACAATCCCCGTGGGGATCCGGATTAGAATAGGTCCTCAGTACCGCTTTGTTTTTCGTAAAAGGCGACTAAATGGGGCGGTCCTTCGGATGAGACCGTATAAACCGAGGCCCCGTGTCACAGCAGGTGTGTCTCTGCTCAAAGGCCGTAAGTGCCGAGCATAGGCCTAAATTTGCAGCCCTTTACCGGCAATGGTGACGTCTCCATATCAGTGAAATATTCTGGAGAGGGACGTTAAACAGTATACAATCAATCAATCACTTGCGCAAAAGTTACCCTGCTATTTTTGAAATATTTTTTCATTGGCAATGAATATAATAACTTTTATTGCATTTTTTGTACTTTTTGTCAAACCATGTGGCTTGACCAAACATTGATTGTTTAACTTATCAAATATCCCTTTGAAAGCTAGAAAGCATGAAATTAATCAAAAACATTTGCAATTTGTAAGAAAAAAAAATGTTTGTGTTGTTTATCCTTAAGTTAGATTTTCTCAAAAACCAAACGCCTGCACTACCAGAAGCCCTTGAAAAAGTTAATTGCCTGTGTAGGAACTTTAATATGATATATAAACTGTAGGTTTGTAAAATTTGTTCGGATGCCCCACGTTTGAAAGTCTATGAATATTCAATTTTCGTTAATAATCGATTTCAATAATTTTCTACTGGCTTGGGATATTTCATGAGTTCCAATATGAAACAATTGTATAATATTTTACCACACATATCGCTTTTAATTTTATTTCTATCATACTCGTCTAAGGTTTAAAAATCGGGTTCCTTGGTTCTTTCTTAATTATTAAGATAAGCAATTCACGATTAACGTCATAATTCATGAACAATTTCAAAGAATTTTCACCGGTATATATGTAACTGTTAATGAAAAAGGGAATTTTCTTTATTTCTAAATGTGTTTCTGGTTTCGTTTTATTGTGATAAGATTATTCATGTATGTCGAGCTAGAAATGATCAGATGTAAATTTGCTTTAAAATGTTCATTGAATTGTTTTGTTGAGATTAAAGACGATAAGACATCATATTATTAATCAAGATGAAATATATATCAAATTAAGCTTAACTATAAGTATATCAGGTCTAACTACTTATTTCTGAGATAATGTAAAATAATGCGTTTTATTGCAGCCAATATCGCAATGTTTAAATAGGTTCTTGACATGAAAAAGTTTATCCAACACTAAATTAGACGAAAAGAGAAAGAAAACTTATAATTAAAAGCTTTTTATTCAACAAGCCTAGAAAAAAAATATACACAGATTGTTTTCTATTATTATCTGACGTAACCCTCTCAATTTTCTAACGTTATACATACATAATCATGAAATATTTTTTTTCACTGTTTTACAGGAAATTGTATGGTTCTGTATCATTTTACTTTAAATAACTACCCCTGTGAAAATTTCGCCAAAGGCTGTCCAAACAGAGTTTTTTTCCCAAAAATGATGTTTAAATGTAAGTGTTTACATTATACTATAGATAAAAGCTTCATCTTCTTATTATATATGAATGCTTTTAAAAGATAGGAAACCAGTTATATTCATTTTTTTATGCTCGTCGTCCGTATTTACGTCATAAAATGCTGGAAATATGTTTATGCTATTGATGTGTTTCATTTTCCATAATTTTTAGAAAAATAAAACTATTTAGCATTAAGATAAAGTTATACTACATCTTCGAGATATTTTAGTGATAAATCTATTATGAATCCATAACTGACCAATGCTGTTTTCTGTATTTTATGTCTGCATGTGTCTGAGAAAGAATTGTATGTAGAAATATAGCCTTTTCCTTTTATCCATTTTTAGACTTTCTCAAAAGTAACCCTACTCCTTTTTTGAATTTAACATCTATATACAGTCGCACCTGCTCTTACGGTCACCCTAAATCAGCGGCCACTCCCCATGAGCGGCCAGTTTCAATCCCGCTCGTTCATTTTTACACTATATTTTAACTCATTTAAGCGGCCACCTGTCTGACGCGGCCAGTGGCCAGTATTTTTAGGTCCCGTGCGCTCCACATGACTGTTTTCAGCGGCCATTTTGTCTGTTTTGTCACATGACTTCCGTCTCACACTTGACCCCGTATCCTCATGCGAAGCCAAACATGAACAGCTGATAATGAGTTATTGACCAATAATTGCAGGTTGAATTTGAATTCTGTCAGGATTTAATGATTTAAATAATATGATTAAAAGTTTTATTGTTACGAGTGTTTTCTTTTCTTTTTTTTTTGTGGTGTTCTTTATATATACGAAAGTAAGTTGTTGAATATGTTCATGATATAAACTCATTACATTAATTACAATTTCAACTGAGGTCATCAAGTCAAGCGGTCAATCTCGCGTTTAACCTTTTATGTTATATAAATAAATACATATCTAGAAAAACTGAAAAGCTTTTCACACTGACAGCATCAGGGAAATGCTGAGTTGTTAGAACATTAAATGATTTCGTGTGATGTAAATTCTATGGGTGTAAAATCAAAATTACCAACACAGAAAAAAAACAATAACAGATTTCTTTCAGAAATTCATGTAAAATGAAAATTATGAAAAGGGATTTCATGTGATTTAAATCTTCCCAAGTTTTTAAAATGTGTTGAAATTGTGGATTTGGATACGTGTGAAAATAAATATACAACAGTTGTTGCAATTTTTTAATTCTTTGGTTTGAAACCTGGAATAAGTGGTCAACTGTCTTATGTGGCCAATTTGTCATTCTCTCACAAGTGGCTCCTTAAAACAGGTTTGAGTGTATGTAGAAGTGAAGAAGATCTAAGGACATCTGTTTTTAGACAGACAGCCAAAATATTGATACATTTCAATCTTGGGAGATGATCCCAGCAGTCACACAACGTTGTTTTAAAGTTCAATATTAGTTGAAGTTTGGGTTTAGACGTTGATAAATTTAGATACACTATTGATTCAACGTTGACTTTTCAGCGTTGAGAATGTAACGTTGATTCAACATTGAATTCAAATTAAGATGAATTGCCAACATTGATTCAACGTCGGATCTTCGCCGAGCGCTCCGATCCTATTTTTGCTGATAGATAATTCGGACTATAATAGTGTCGGACTATAACACTGTCGGACCATAAGGAGGTCGGATTTGACAAAGTCGCACTACCATATATCTTTACTAACTATTATAAATAACAATAAAAATTAAGGATATTAGATATAGGAATTTTACACATTCAATGATAAATATGAATTCAGTACGAGTTTGCCAAAGTACGAATAAAGAGCATACGCAGTAGGACATCCGGAAAATATTCAAAAAGACAACATAACAGTTACTGGTAAGTTTTTAGAATTTCAATGATTTTATATATACAGATGTGGTTAGGTTTTAAAAATTAAAATTCGGTTTGTTATAAATCGTAATCGATCGTGATCGTGGATGCTTTTGAATTTTAACCTACGCCAATTTCATTGTACATTGTAGGGGAAATCAACTAAAAGCTGCACCACGGGACTCTTTCAACTCAAAAGACCAACATAATCCATTAGAGAATACTATAAATAGGAGATCAACATAATCAAAAGGACTCTAACATCAAGAGTTATATTAACAAATACTCTTTAAAAAACGTTTGGCATATAAGAGTATCATTGAAAAGACATAATTTGTCGAAATGCATATCTGGTGCATCAGAAGTGGTACCGTATAAGATTTGCATCTTACCATGGAATGGTTTCATGTTCTAGACTATTTCATGACCACATGTGAAAATACAAACCGTTTGTAAATGATCGGGTTTTGTAACATGATGAATTTATAAAATGTATTTTGTTGAAAATTATTATAACACAATTAACTATTTATAGGAAATTAAACATTAACCGTTTACGATATACATATATATATTTTTTTCATATAGTGATAAACTGTATGTTTTCCTTTAACATTCTTTGTGCCGCGGGCCGATTTTGGGCCTATTTTCAAATACTACTTTAAGTGCCATGGGCCTATTTTGGGCTTTTCCTTAACTTCATTACGTCACAAGTAAAACTGATTATGACGTTACGTTCTCTTCCTTAATTTCGCGCCACTTTGTTCTCGTTTTGAAGAAAACAATATTTTACCATTCCGTCACTGAAAAAATGGAATGTAAGGAAAGAAATGTTGAACGGGTATTTCATTTGTCTTGGTCTTTAATTAGAAAATGTAAATAATATATTCTGATTTGAAATCAAATATCTTATCAATATTTTCAATCCTTAAATGAATGACACTAGCAATCAAAGTTACATTTGGAAAACCCTTTATCTCCCAAAATGGAATAACTTATCATTCTTTTGATTGTGGAAATACCAGTAATGCAATATCATATTGTAATTTCTGTAAATATTTTAAAAACAATTTAAAATTGGAACATTTTTGAAATTGAATAGCTTTTAAAACGACTGTAAGAAGTTCTCAGGAGCATAACAAAGTGGAAAAATTTATTTTATACATGTCACATAATAAAAAAAATCCACAAGGGAACAGGAAATGACAAGTGCCAGAAAAAAAAAAACTTCTTATGCTCATTGATCAATTATGCCTCTGCAAGAAACGACCGTGACATGGAACTTCCACGTGTATATATATGCTCCCACCTAATTTCATCCACTCTGTTTGCTCAAAAGACCTATACAGATTTAATTTCGTTTAAGCATGAATCATCGATTTTATCTGCCGGTGAATTGGGGCGGGGGGGGGGGGGGGGGGGGGGGGGGGGGGCTATTAGCCGGATTCAGAATTTTCCGTTGCTTCTGTGCTAGATTAAATTTCTCGCTATTTAGTTAATGTAAGAAATAGGGCAGACATTTACAATCAGAGGGCAGGCAAAATATCTTTTCTGTCGAAATTGCGAGGGATCCACTAGTGCGAAGGTTCACGGCCCACTAGTCCGATTGAGAAGGAGTAGCGAACTTCAGTAAGATTTTCGAAATTTTTTTAATTTATATAGCCAGCAACCAAAGAAAGAAAACTACTTTGAACCCGACTTTGAAAAGGCCCTCAATTTGGATGAGTGCATCAGTTTTTGTCCCCCGCTTGAAAAGTGGGGGATATTTATTTGGGTTTGTCCGTCCGTCCGTCCGTCTTTCTGTCTGTCTGTAACGCTTTCGTTTCCACACGATATCTCAAGAACCCTTTGAGCCTTTGCAATGAAATATAGCATAGCAACTCCCTATGGACTAAAGAAAAACCCTATTGATATTGAGGTCAAAAGGTCAAAGGTCAAGGTCATAAATAAGCGAATTCTGTCTGTTATTACACTTTCGTTTCCACACGATATCTCTATAACGATTTGAGCTATTGCAATGCAAGAGTTTTACATAACAACTCCTTGTGGCCTAATGAAGACTACTATTGATTTTGAGGTCAAAAGGTCAAAGTTCAAGGTCGTAAATTTATACAAACTCTCTGTGTGTAACACTATAATTTCCGGGCAATATTTCAAGAAGATTTTGAGCTTATGCAATGTAATTTTATACCAAAACTCCATAGGACCTCTCTCAACCCTCCCAAAGTGCCCCGCCACGTTCGTTTTATTAGTATCTAAAGTATTACATGTTGCTATTTTTAGCACAGGGGCATGAGGAGAGTTATTGCGTATAAAACAGGTTCTCGGCGGACTTTATGTTCTTATTACATCTATTAGAACTGTTTAAAAAAGGCTAGATAAATCAAACACCATGTATTTTGTAAAATTTTGACAATACCGAACATGAATATATACATGTATGTGACTTCACTTCCGCATATATACTTGACTCCAGGTAAAGTGATTCCGTGGTCTAGTGGTATGTTTCTCGCTTCCCATGTGAGAGGTCTCGAGTTCAAGTCCCGGATGGATCACTTTTTTTAGAAATACTTTTTTTAAAAAAAAATAAAAGTATTCAGCACGCGAAATAAAAAAATTACGAGGTCTGGCTCGTACAAACTCATAAAATCCTCATTACAGTGTGATAAATATTCCATATAAAAAGAATCTTCTATATATACACATAATCTATTCATAATAAAGAATAAGCAATTAAATCTGTATATCCATGATGGTATATTTTATTTGCTTCAGTGTACAATACCGACCAGACGCAACCTGACACAAAGCAGTCCTGTCACGGATTATCCGCGGGTTTATGTAACGTACGTTAACGTTATTGTTATGTCACAATACTGTACGTTATGTTTCTATAGTTAATAACAGAGTCTAAATAAACCACTATACGATCAAGACGCATTTCTATTCTTTCCACAACATTTGGTGCCGTGATCGACGGAATGTTTACATAAGACGGAATGGAAGGAAGACTGAAAGCCATACGGGCCGGTAACAGATCAGCGGTGACAAAACTTTTCGGACGATTTTTGGACTTGAAAGAAAGAACAGGCAGTGAAGTAACGGAGGAAATCGAAATAATCAGGAAGTCTCTAACACAGAAAAGGCAAACTCTACAAGAACTAAATGAACGAATATTAGACGCCCTATCTGAAGAGGACATAGAAGAAGAAATTACAACGCAAATGATGAAGCCGCCATAGACATGCTCAAGGAGTGGTTTGGTCAACCGCAAAAAATTATCAATGCTCACATGAGAGCACTATTGAACTGCATGCCCCGAGAAACGACGCCATCAGTTTAAGAAATTATGGCGACTGCTTGGAATCTCATGTCAGGAGTTTAGAATGTCTAGGACAACAACAAGAGATGTACGGAGCTTTACTTATTCCAGTCATAATCAACAAACTACCAGCTGGAATCCGGAAAAACATTGCACGTGAGTACGATGGTGACAACATTTCACTACACAATCTTCGTAAAGCTATCAGCAAAGAAGTCAAAATCCTTGAATCAGGGCAGATTGAAAACAGCAATAGATTCCACGCAACAGCAATGATTCTTACCGGAGCCTCAAAGAAACAACGCCATGTTCATTATGGACACAACCAGAAAACAAAAGAGTCAATTCCTTATGTCGAAACAACAGAGATAAAGAGCCGCCCATGCATTTACTGTTGCACAGAGAATCACTTTCCAGGGGAGTGTAAGAAAGTTACAGAAGTAAAAGCAAGATTCGACATCTTAAAACAGAATATTTGAAAATTGCGAATTATGTAGTGCATTCACATGGAAATACTGCCCAACACATGACAACCCTGCTGATCTGCTGACCCGAGGACTTGACGCAACTTCATTCATGGACAGTACCTTATGGAAATATGGACCGTCATGGATTTGCAACAAAGAGGCATGGCCATGTTGGAGCCCACAACCGACCTCGGTACATTCGGTAATGGAAAAAGAGGAGGAATGCACGACAACGTCAAACGAACTTACTACTAAACTCGAAAACATTCTGAACATCGTTGACGTATCAAGATTCAGCGATTACAAAAAACTACTACATGTAGTTGCATTTGTATTGCGATTTGTGAAAAATTGCCGAGTTCACATATCCGACAGAGAATTCAACAGTTTAACATGCGAAGAACTAAACAGAGCCGTAAAGAACTTGATAAAAGGATGTCAAAAGAACGCATTTTCCAATGAAATTATGAAAATGAATTCCAATGGAGCCAAGCCATCTCTTATTAGACAGCTTCGTCTATTTCTTGATACGGATGGATGCATACGCTGTAGAGGTAGGATTTCCTATGCCGAAATAGACAACAAGACGAAGAACCCTAATTTACTACCAAAAAAGGACGCATTTACAAACTTGATCATCAGAGATGCTCATCAGCGGAGTGGCCATTCTAGCACGAATGCAACAATGTCATACATCCGACAAAAGTTTTGGATACCAGCCATCAGACAAGCTGTAAAATTTGTCAAGCGGATATGTGTGATTTGCAAACTTGTACATGGAAAAGACTATTCCTCACCAGATCTGCCGCCTTTACCCTATTTTTTTCGTACGGAGGAATCAGCGCCATATACGAGTACAGGCGTAGACTTCACAGGAGCTTTATTCGTCAAGGAACGGAACCGAAGAGAATCTAAAGCTTATATTTGCTTATTTACGTGTGCTTATACAAGAGCAGTTCATCTAGAGACAGTCGGTGATTTATCCGAACAATCATTTTTACGGGCATTCCGTAGATTTGCAAGCCAAAGATCCGTGCCTAAGCTAATCATCTAAGATAATGCGCCAACTTTCAAGTCTGCAGCGAATTACCTGAAGCAACTGTTTGAATCTAAAACTCTTAACGATGAACTCGCAGATATGGGAGTTAACTGGAAATTCATTCCGAGAGCAGCTCCATGGTATGGAGGCTTTTGGGAGCGACTCATCGGATTTATCAAAACAACACTGAAGAAAATAATCGGCCGTTCATTTATCGATTTAGAAACTCTACAAACTGTAGTAACAGAAGTTGAAGCAATAGTTAACTACCGTCCGTTAACATACGTTTCATCGAACCTCGAGGATCCATAGCCACTAACACCATCGCATATACTGTACGGAAGATGACTGAGTTCCTTACCATACCCGGCAGATGACCAAGAAAATTCAAGCGATTGTCACCCATTGACTTCCCGCCGTCTTAACCAACGTCTGGATAATCAGAATACTATCTTAAATAACTTTTGGATCCGCTAGAAGAGAGAATATTTAACATTACTCAGAGAGTATCATACAGCAAATGGAAGCAGGTCGCAGAAAATTAAAGTCGGTGATATTATCCAAATCCATGAGGAGAAACCTCGGATCATGTGGAAACTAGCTGTCGTGGAGGAACTCATACGGGGGAGAGACGGATTCGTTAGAGCTGCCACTTTACGGACCAAAAATGGACTTACAAATAGACCAATTGCGAAACTATATCCAATCGAAGTGAATGAGAACGAACTAAAAGTACTTTCTTCTGATCGAGTGTCAAAACAAAAGCCAAAGAAAGAATCCGCGAATGCACCTCTTAATTAAGCGATTATGAACGTGTTTTTATTCTAAATTTCAGTGAACTGTTATTTTGATTTGAACTTTTTAAGATGCTAGTAAAATTCATTTCGGTGCCCGGAGTGTCAGAGATTATCCGCGGGTTTATGTAAAGTACGTTAACGTTATTGTTACGTCACAATACTGTACGTTCTGTTTCTATAGTTAATAACAGAGCCTAAATAAACCACTATACGATCAAGACGGATTTCTGTTCTTTCCACAACAAGTCCCAGGGCAGTCCCGGGGACTGCTAAAGCAGTCCCACAGCGCTCCCAGAGTAGTGCAGTAGCGGTCCCAGAGCAGTCCCACAGCGGTCCCAGCAGTCCCAGAAAGCAGTCCCAGCAGTCCCAGTGGACGGGGCTTATTAATTTAATGAGCGGAGCTAACTCAGAAATAGGATTTGCAATAAACAATGGACAATAAAAGGCAGTAGAAATTGATTCTGGTTAGTATGCCAGGAATCCTTACATGTAAGGGAAGGTCATTTATGAAGAGAACATGTATGCGCATAAAAATTGAAATTATAATATTTATTGGACGAAGAAGGCTTTCACACTTACATGTACATATATGAATTACACTGAACATGAATATATAATCACAATTCTTGGGCATATTAATAATTCTTCTGTGATTGATACTGGTTCCCATATTTATTTTTTGTACAGAAAATTAAACGTGAATTAATTATTTTCCACCAGAAGAAGCTTTAAATAGATCTTTTCATTATATCGCCAATTTAAATTATCGGCATACTCTAAAGGAATTTTCTTAAGTCTTGGGGCTTTTAAAAAAATCTTTGTTAATTTTATCAGGTATTATTTTTCAGTCATGATTATTTCTATTGACTTGTCAATCGAATTATCGTTAATGCCTCGTTCTGTAAAACTCAGTTTTAAGTGTTTTATTTTAAATGTTAGAGTGTACATCTGTAAATCACCAGAATGGAAGCTTCAGATTATTTTCAAAATTAGTTAATCCCGAAAGAAATTTATACAAATTTCATTGTTTACCAGCATGTTCAATGATGTGTAACACTGTTACAAATACCCAAATAACATGCATCGATTTTCTGCCCAAAGGCGATTGAAACAATGGGTGTTGATACCATCTTATAAACATTAATCGGCAGGGTAAACACTAGCAAAACAAAAAAGAAATAAATCACAATTCCCGGTATTTTCTCTTTTTTTTTTTAAATAAATATACTCTTTTAATAACTTGTTTATAAATTAAAAGCTACCGCTAATTCATTAATTAATTCCCCAATGATTATTCACATTGTTTATGTTACGGGAGATTGGGAGCATAATTTTATTTCATGGTCATTTAATAAATTGTTGGGTTTTACTTGAGGGTTACATGGAATACTCTTTTTTAGCGTGGTCCTTATAAAACGTGTAGCATTTTTAATCAAAAAATGTTGAACCTAACTGTAATGATTATTTTAATAGTACCAAATGCAAATTTTGAGTACATAATTTTAAATTAAATAATTAAAAAAGGCCCACATGTAGCCATTTTTTTCTCATAAACTCTGATAAACGTAATTTATTTTTTGGAATAAAAATGTTCTCATGAATTCCTTATTTATCAACTTTATATATATTTTCAAAAATTTATTCTAAACTACAAATTAATTTGTGTAAGTATACAGTCCCTGAAAATATGAATTAACTTTAATAATCTCTACTTATTATAAGAATGTAAGAAATCCTTGCTTATTAATCAGTTTAAACTCCTCTCTGTTGCAAGTAAACAAAACAACAGGGAGCCTGCAAATTCAAAATACACACGAGGCGGAGGTATTATGTCACTCAGAACCTTTTTCACACCTGAGTGAACAAAGCAGTCCAAGAAAGCAGTCCCAGGGGCAGCTGGGACTGCTGGAACTGCTTTTCATAGCAGTCCCAGAGCAGTCCCACAGCGGTCCCAGAGCGGTCCAAAGCAGTCCCGGGGACTGCTTTCTGGGACTGCTTTGGTGTCAGGTTTGGCCTGGTCGGTACTGTACATGTGTGTATACATTTAATAATTCTACAAATTCAGTGAGGGGGATCCGACTCTCCCGCCTCCCCCCGAACTGCGCATGTTTTACTTTTTCCTTAAGCGGGGGACACAATTTCTCTTAATTAGCTTGTTTTTTTTTCAAACAAATGCTTATTAATTCAAAAGTTTTTTTGATTACATCGTTTTTCGTATTTTTGTCAAATTTCTGCTACAACTCTGCGAATACAAGTTTTCATAATGCCGTAACGGTTATATTCAATTTGTTAGCACACTGTCTGTGTTACGAAACGATGACTGTAAATCACGTTTTTCATCGACTGAATAAAAATTTTAAATTACAACTATTTCATTGTCATCGAGTCTCTTATGAAGGTGGAAGAATAAATTAATGAGATTTACTTATTTTACATTTGAACTTGATACTAACATCCAACCCACAGTGATTATAAATGTTGTTTATACTGCATACAGGTATTTAGAATAAATTGAAAGCAAATCTTACAATTATACAGGCATGCACAGATTAAAGAATTTCATTTATTTTGTATACTTCTTTTTGGGTTTTACTCCTTTAACTTTGAAAATGGACCCCGGCTTTGTCAGGTCCCATTCGAAAGACACCTAGAAAAATATAACTATCTATTACCGGGGTAGTTAGATATGACGGATCGCAAGAATCGAACCCGGGCCTGATCACAAAGCGAGCCCTTTACAACAAGGCTTCCTTGATCGTGTTGAGATGCGGGAATATGCAGAAAGGAAGTTTCAGATTTTATGAATAATTTTCAGTATTTTGTGCTCCAAATTTCAACCCCATGCTTCAAAATCCTGTTAGGGTACCAGGTAGAACAATTGCACAGAGCCTTAAACTGTGAACTGTTTAACACACGTACTATATTTGCTTTTTGAACAGGTGAAACTTCGGACTGATGGTCGTAAGGTCTCACACAAGGAAATAATTTCACTATATGTTACTATATAGCTTTACTTAAATTAATTAATTAACTAGACTCTCAGCAGATAAATCATGAAATAGAAAATAAAGGTTAATGCTTAGACAAAAATTTGAGATCAGAAAAAAATACCCCTTATGCGGCTTTTAAGAAAAAAAAAGAGAGTAAACAAACCTACCCCGAAATACACGTGGGTTTCAGATGTTGACAAACAGACTACGCACCATCCAGGAAGTTGCATCACGCGCACCTAAAGAAGAGTTCCCTTTAATTCAGTGGCACAATTCTGCTAAAGATTTGATATCTCTAGTACATGAGTCCAAAATCAAAATTGTAGACCTAAAAAAAAGTTGCCGAAAATAAAAAAAAAAGAAAAAGATTTTGTCTCTATGTATATGGAACTTCATTTGACTAAGTTCATTTTGATTGGCTATTTCCTTGCGTAAGACCTTAAAGGTAATTAGACAAAGGACAAGCACGAGTTCTGTGATATTTTTAAGTCCATATGAAAAATTAAGAGTATATATATAATACAATTTAATGGATTAAAAACGATTACAGAACATAAGGCCTGTAGATGTAGTTTTTCATTCATCTGAACATTCAGATGTTCAATCTCCATTCGATTGGATCAGACATCATTCTATATATTGCATCCCAGTTTACGATCAAGGGTGTAAAGACGAAGACAATGTGAAGAAACGTACGTCTTTGTCTGTGTATTCCAGTTTTAATTTTTAGAAACGCAATGAAAAATATCAAAAGTATTAAAAGATCTCCATAAACATTGAACAAATATAAATAATTATTTAAAACGATACAATTAATTTTAAGCGATTAAGGGAAAGGTGTAAATGTGCAAATGCCCGTATAACAAAGGGTGTTTACTTTTTTTTTTTAAACATTATAATCTTATTTAAGATGCCGTCCCCATCCCCTATTTCTGTATTGCAGTAAGTTTAAGCAATGGCAATTTAAAGTGTTTTTTGTCGAAAAGTCTACCAAAATGTAAGACCACCCCCCCCCCCCCCTTCACACACACAAGCACGAGAAATAGGAATTTTTTTTAATGAGTTCGGAAACTCTGAACAATTTAGGCTTTTACTTTGCTTGTCGGATTTTTTTTGTAGCCCCCTCCTCCTCCCGACACTTTAAACAAATAAAATTCTTGAAGTCCTACAGAATTTTCAAAAATAAATAACGAGAACTTGCAAGTAGTTATTTATGTATGCATTACAACACACTGCATTTGTAAATTTTAATTAGAATGCTTTATATATTTGACGGGTATTTGACGTCACATAAAATTACCGGTATATTATTTAGAAAAAAAACTCCTTACTTATAGTCTATTAAAATATATTATTTTTGCATGTATGTTATATAAAATGTAATTTTCAAAGGGGTAAGTTGTTGTAGAATTTGTTTTTATTGTCTTTTTTGCACAATTTACTACAAAAAGTGAGCATTTAGGCGGAAAGTATTTAGACTTTTATCTACATTGTTTATGACGTCACAGTTACGTTACATCATTGATTCGACGTAATAGAAAACTGTCACAGCACTGTACGTTATTTGAACTGTAAAACTGTACAACAGCGAAAAGGTTAAGGGGTCCCAACCCTTTGCTATAAATTTCACCTTAGAAAAGTTTTAATTTGTAATATTGATATATATATATGAATTATGTTATTTTACTTTGGCTCTATTATTGTTTCCTCTAATAGCATTGTGACGTCATTGAATTGTTGTTGACGTTATCAACAGGTAACGTTATTACGTCACATTTTTGAATCGTTTTCAAATGTAAAACGTCTGAAGAAATAATGAAGAAAGCGCTTACGTTTTACTAACATTGTTGCCTTGTCAAAAATTTTTTTCTAATATTAATTACCGGACACTGTGATATTTCTTTCATTTTTATATATATATATATATATATATATATATATATATATATATATATATATATATATATATATATATATATATATATATATATATATATATATATATATATATATATATATATATATATATATGAAAAAGAAAATGCAGTTTCCAAATTTCATTTAACACAAGCGCTTTCTGGATTTCATAATCCGTGTTCAGGTGTACATAAATTGAACTGATTGTTTTGCTTGGTAACTTGGTAACGTTGATTATGACGTCATGATGCCATGAGAGTCTTTGCAGGGAAGGAAGAAATCTATGACGTCATAGTAAGGCTACATTATGTAAATGTTAGGGAAAATCAAATTAGACAATATTGGACAATAAATCATATTTTTTTTTCAGTCTCAATAAACAAAGTAAAAAGAAATTCTAATCGCTGGTATATAGAAAAAAATAATTTCTCAATCTTAATGTTTCTTCAGTTTTGGTGAGAACAGATTTATGACGTAGTTTTCTTTTGCTAATCTCATTGCAGCGGAATTGTTCCTAAGTTTATAAAAGGGTAACACACAGTAGTTTCCTTGTGAGCAAACATCGAAATGTTCACTGCATGGCGTGTTTCTGAGGCTCGGATTGTTAATTTGTTGGCGATGTACGCACATTCGGGCGGTTAATTGGGTCCCAGTCTGGCTGATGTATTCCTCTCTACAGTTGTTACACGTAATACAAAAAAGAGGTTTTTGCTCTTACAAGTCATATTTTCATTCACAAGAAATGTTTTCCACACTTGAAAATAATTATAGAAGATCCTGTTCGGAGATTAGGACAGGTACCGCATATCGAATCACCGCAACTTGTTACGGAATATTGTTCTGGAATTGTGTTGAATTTAGCTCTGGTCAATAGTCTTTTTTTAAATTTGGGGGTTGTCTTTGTCTGCGAATCAAATCCGATTTCGATGTAAGTTGTTGAAGATCATTATTCCGTTCAATGATTGTAAAATTCTTTCTTGCTTCTTGAAATATATTATTGTGTTTCGGATTGAATGTTGCTACAAAAGGGATTAAGAATGGATCTTTGTCCTTTTTTCTGGTTGTTCTTAAAATATCCTGCGGAATTTTCTTGGATTATTCTATGGCAGAAAGAATAAGATTTTCTGGATAATGTTGTGCTAGAAGAATTGTTTTTAGTTCGGTCAACCTTCGATTTCTAGTTTCTCTATCTTTCACAATCAAATAGTGAAAACTAGATAAATACGCTAAATATTAACTCCTTTATACAATATATTTTTCTCAATATCCGAAAAAATATTTGCAATTCATGTGTAGAGAGTGTCCTAAATGCTCTTTTGTTCTCATCAGTCACACTATGTCGGTTACAATTAATTACAGTAAGTCTGTAAATTCTTCATCTCTAATTTGAGAAATAGTGGTAGATCAACATTTCATAGTTAATATCATATGTGTCTATTTTTAGACAGTTTTACTATTTATAGATATGAGAGCCTTTTCTCAATAATTTTTGAGTTTTTATATTATTCCTTGTTCTTATTGATGAAATAGTGGAGGGATCCGTATGTTTATCATTTATGATTCAGTAGAGCTTGTAATTGATGGAATATTGACATTTTTCAGTATTTAATGAGACATGTTTATATTTAGGCATTTCAAGCTATAAATAGAAAACGAAAATCCCAAAAAACAATATGCCTAGTAGCTCTTATTGTCCAGTTTCTGTCATAAGCATATTGACTTTTACAGTATATTTCATAATTACCTAGCAATGGCGTCTTAAATTGCGCCCAAATTTCATTTTTTTGATTTTTCTGAAGAATGCCTATTTTTTTATACAAGTTACTTAAAATAGCATTAAGATCCCATACCAATTTTTTTCACAAAGAGACACTACTGATATTGACGTATGACGACACGCATAATATTTTAAAAAAAAATCCGTAGACAATTGTTTTTATTTAACCTCAGATTTCTCAAAAAATGCCACTTTTCACATTTTCAGAAAGTATGCCATATTGCAGGACCATTTTCTAAAAGCGGGGTTGATTCTAGAATATATAACTGATTATATGCCCTGTATTTCTTAACAGTTGATGTTTTCCTATGATAAAAAGAATTATACATGCATTTGAGTTTACTACATAAAAACAAAAATGCAGTTATATTTCCTCAATTTTGTTTTGGTCAAAATGGCCAAAAATGGCCAAATTAAATGGATCCGTCTCCATAGCAACCGGGTGCACGTGAGAAACTTCTAGTACCATATTTGCTGGTTTTGCACCAAGGTGCACCTGTGGTGCAAATTTCATAGAAATCGGAGATATGTCGTTTCTAAGCCCTATAGTAAATTTTTTGTGCTTACAGAGAATGCATGTTAAACATCAAGTTTTTATCTTATATCTTTCGCGTCACAATTAGTTTAAAAGTCTGTTACAATGTTTTGAAACACTTTTGAAAACATTTTAAAAAACACTTCAATGGTAAGAAATTGTTGCTCGTCGCAGAGTACTATCATCTAAAATATTCTGAATCATCCTTAAAGCGATTCACTTACGTTCCCTAGGATGTTGACAATAAGGCTGTGTGATGATGCACTGCCAAATCCTCGGATCTGAATCCTATTGAGAACACTTGGGAATGTAATAAGGAGTGTCAAATCTAATAATGAGTGTCAAATTCCCCAAACAATTTCACCTGTTTAGGGAAAATCAATGCAATAATTGTGGCACAAACAGGTCAATCTCATAATCAGGGAGACATGATATATATGACAAAAGAATGCCGTGCAGTAATTAGGGCGAGTAGTGGTCTGACTCCATAGAAATTATTTCATGTGAATTTCATTTTGATGGTACGTCATGACCTGGACACTTTGTCTAAAATTCTGACGATATACTTACATGATATTTACGCATCAAACTGAAATATGCATCATTTACCATGAATTCTTAATTGTATGTATTTGTTCTTTAAAAAAAATAAAAATGTTACGTGAAAACTTAGAATTTTGGTTCAGTGCAGATATCCCCGAGAATATGGCATAAAGGATACTACAGATTATGTTTAATAATCTTGGTGTCTTAAAGCTTGAAGCTTAAGACAGTAAGGGTAAACAAGGAACAATGTTGAATCACTTTAGGTTTTCCATCTTCAACTTTCTTTGTTCATGCAATAATATTCCAGCATCGCCTGAACGTGGTATTTCTGTCTCCCAACTTATTTGATATTCAAGAGCATTTTCTGGTTGTGATCATTTTTAATAAGAAAGAGGCAAGCTTCTATAGATAAGGTGGTGATAAGATTTTAACAACTTCGTAAAGTGTCAGCATTTCGTAAATTCCCTGGTCATTATTATTACTTTTTTTTTAAATAAATATGTCATTTCACTAAATCCTTCTTTGTAGCGTGTGATACTGGTTGTTGATTTTGTAGATCGGTTTATATTCATTATCTTCATCCTTTTCATTAAAAATATCAGAAAAGCAGAAAGAGTAAAATTTTTGGTAATTTCTGATAATGAACAGTGGCAAAGGCATAATCACTTAGATCAGCGTTAAGGTCCATGTGCATATGCTACACGTTTACTTGATTCAAAAGCAATAGAGTGTTTAGATAGATTCTGTACCTTTGAATTTCAGTTGAATTAATATTTTCACTGATATAGACTTTGATAAGGATATGAAAAACTAAGGAATTTAATATGATGATAGTACGAACCTTACGTCCAGGCAGAGTAATTCAATTTTGTTTTTGATGGGGATCTTCAAACTACACGTACAATTGGTATCTGTATAGACTCTGTCTGAACAGAGCGAATTTTAATCAAAAATGTTTAATCAACTACACGTACAATTGGTATCTGTATAGACTCTGTCTGAACAGAGCGAATTTTAATCAAAAATGTTTAATCTACTTTTTGTTTGCTTTATATATCCATTAAAATCGTCTGCTTCTAGGCAAGTTTATTTCTATCTTGGAACTTCTTGTTACCACGAGAACGTAGTTTGAGGCGAGATCCATGGCCAATTTGTTAAGGATTATGGGGCCAAAGGTAACTGCGAACAGAATGTTTCGATGAATGTGCAAAGTCTGAATTTTAATTTTTCTTCATTCAAATTGTTTTAAGAGCTCGCAGTGACGCGTAGCGCTTGGTGCTGCTCGCTATGATAAATGTAAGTTTACTTAATATTTGCATGTAATCAGTCACGTACGTGTAATATGGTATGGAACTCAGGCGCCCAGTTCTTAAACATGATTATATACATGTTTAAAAATATGCTCAAAGGTACAATATAGATCATATCTTTGTAAGATATAAATTTTTTTGATAAATGAACGTTCAATCGGAATTTAATGTACTTATCAAGAAGATCCTTTTCAATCAGATCCAGCTTGCACACAGATAAACAAAGATAAACGTTGTTTTCTTGCTGATCCAAGATGTGCTGAACGTAAGTTGGTTGAAAACATATTACAAGATGTCGATAATTCAAAATTAATCTTATATTTAATCATTAAAGATATAAACTATTTTACATTATTTTCCTGGCACTCTAACTTAGATTAAAAAGTTTTTTTATCATTATAAAACTCATACATGAAGGAAATGTATGATCAAGTGACAAGTAAATCAGTTTCTATTATACATTAATCACCCCAGCCTTGCCCAAGAAAAGATATAAATGAAAAACACAAAATTAAATAATATTCAGCAGAAGTTACTCACAGATAGTATTATTCCAGAGCGAGATGCAGACCATTGGACAATGAAACAAACATAATTTTACGAGGGTTGTTTGGTAAAAGCATGACCATTTGTCAGGAGTGAAAAATGATCATCATTGCGTCCTAAAATTTTCACTACTCTTTGGTAGATTCTTCAGCAATATTCATGGCAATTTGCAAAGTCATCTTAAAAAAAAGGAGACTGCCTATCTCCTGAAATTTATTTCTTTTCAGCGAAGCAAAATATAAGTATTGTCGAAAAAATTATTGACAATTATTGCGATTTTTTTCAAAACATTTTTTTTTTTCATTTTTTAACTTAATATTTTTGCAAAAAATCTCGCTCATTGAAGGTCGCCAGTACTGCGCACTGACCAGAGTTAAAATGTCATAAAGTGTTGAATTTAAAAAAAATCCGGAAATAATATGCAGCCTTTACAGAGGAAATAACTAGACATTATTTAACTTAGTGATTTATTTATTAAACTCTAACTTGCAAAGATATAGGATTTTACATTTTTATCTCCAAATAAGTTTGAGATAAATAGCGATATTTAAATATTTTTTAACCTGTCATTTGAATTTTTTGGTGAAACCTTTCTACCAAATTTGACGTCAAGTTAAAAAAAAAGGATGTGACAATTGACCACATTCTTTCTCATTAAACCTTGTTCATAGCGGAGTTGTATTTGTAAATTCGATTACTTTGATAATAACTTAAAAAAAAGGTTCGCAAAACTTTTAAAATTACTTTTAAAATTACTAACACTGCTCATCCCTTTAAGCTGTTGATGGAGGTTGGTCACCATTCTCCTTTTTCTGGACACCATGTACAGCAACGTGTGGAGGTGGCATACAATCAGGACAAGAGGTGCGTACCTGTACAAATCCTCGTCCCTCCGGGAACGGCATAGATTGTAAAGGATCAAGCTTTGGAAGTAAATCCTCGCGGTCATGTAATACCCAGCCTTGTCCAGGTAAAGATGTATACTACAAATAAACTCTCTCACGTATCTGTTGAACATGTAAACTATAGAGAAAACATATTAAGGGCAGTTTTTTTCGTTAGAAAATATTGTGAAAAGGATTGTGAAAATTTGTGAAAAGGATTGTGAAAATACAGTAGTTTGAATTCTGACTAATCAATTTTATGCATTGAAAGTTGACGGAAATTGGTCAGCATTTGGTAAATACAGCGAGTGGAATTTATGCTCTGTTACCTGTGGTACGGGGATACAAAGTAGAAGTAAAACAAGGGAATGTGATAATCCAACGCCACAGTATGGAGGGGAAAATTGCATTGGGACAAGCACACTTACTGAAACAAAGACATGTGTTATGAGTCCTTGTCCAGGTACATGTGTGATATTAGGCATTTCTTTTAAAGTATCTGTGAAGTAATTGTACTTCTAAAATTAGATTTCATAATTCCTTATCAGAAATAAATACATAGATCTATATCAAAGTTGATGGTCATTGGTCTGAATTTCTTCCTTTTGGTGACTGGAGTCAGTGCACTGTCTCATGTGGTAATGGAACTCAAACGCGTGTGCTTTTTCGCACATGTTCTCAACCAGCCCCTCTTTATGGTGGTAATCCGTGTGAGGGACCTAGTGCACGAAAAGAAAGCAAACCATGTACACGCCCTTTTTGCCCAGGTAAAGAATTTAGCTACTCAATAAACTGTTGTTTCATTTTTTTTATACGATGATTGATAGTTTTTGGCTTAACATACGTTCAAGTTTTTGTAACCCTCTTTACCTCCTCCTTCATCAACTCATAAAGTCATACTTTTTATAGCACTCACATTATGTGACTTGCTGTGAATTAAGATAATACAAAAATAGAAATTAGGAAAATTTCCTGAAAAAAATATTATTTCCAGAGAATCATTCGAATGTATTCCGTTTTTGTTCTTTTGCTACTGAATAAATAAATATAGATTTCTCATTTCTTTTTTTTCAATTATATAAGTTCCTGGGGGATGGTCACTTTTTGGTCCATTCAATGAATGGACACAATGCACGACAAGCTGTGGAGCTGGACATCAGGAAAGAACCCGAAATAGGACATGCAACAACCCCGTACCGCGACACGGGGGCAGAGACTGTGTTGGATTGAGCTTCTTTAAAGAAGAAAGGACATGCAACATCAAGTCATGCCCAGGTCTGATAATCACCTTTTCATAATGTTTTTAGGAGTAAAAGTTATGTATCAGCTGAACAAATGCATTAAAAAATATGTATTATTGAAATGAATTAAAATGAGAAATTTAACTGCCAGACGATAAGTTCGGTGTGTCTCTATGAGTATACTTTAAAGAAACAATAAAGTAATATAACCATCAAATTTATATGAACAATATTTCCAAGTTGAATTTGAATTCTATACAAATTTACAATGAACACTCTCATGAGGTCGATCCATAAGTATATCTACTTCACAGAAAAGTATATTGACCGAAAAAGAAGTGAGAGATCGACATGTTTTCTTTGAGGTCCATATATTATGGATAGATCGATAAAGGGACTACGTTTGCTAACTTTTTTGATGAGATAAAAACAACAAATTTTATTTTATTTGTTTGATTTTTGTTTTCACTCATACAGAGACACCCCCCACTTGCCGGCGGAAAACTGCAAATTTACTCTATATACTCGGCACTCATTGCAGTGAGAGATCTTAATCTCGCGACACGATACTTTGGTTTATATGGTCTTATCCGAAGGACCGGTCTCCACGTCCCAAAAAGATTCGAACCTTCGACCTAAGGATCAACTCTGTATTTCACGACTTTAGCGCAGACGCCTTAACAACTGTGCCACGCGGTCGAATAAATACTTTTTTTCATTTCTATTTTAAAACAATCTACACTAGATATCATAACAATATATGCAGTTTAAATTACGTTAAGTACCCTTTGTACTTAATGAACAATATCGGAATTGTTCAAAATTGAAATGCTAAATTTGATAATGATTTATTTATATGAATTTATGCTTAATATATTACACATAATTATATGTTATCAATGTACAGGGTATCCACACTCAGTGGATTGTTACATTTTTTCCAATTGTGACGTCAAAATTACAAATAGGAGTTGGCGTATCAAAGTTTTTAAATGTTGATAATTAGAAAGTCAAGGTCTATATGCATTCATACGCATTGAAACGTAATGCCGAACGAACCAATGACAAATCGCGTTGAAATGATTGTATGAAAACAATATTCATTGATTTGACTCTAAATACTACAGTTTTATTGCAGTACATGGGGACTGGTCAGAGTGGGGTGATTGTTCTGTTACTTGTGGTGGAGGGATTCAACAGAGTGTAAGGACTAAAGCGTGTAACAATACAGAAATACAAAGTGGAGAAAAGCGTTGTATGGCTTCTAAAGAGGAAAAAATGGAACGCAAATGTAATACTCAGATCTGCCCAGGTAGGATATCGATTTTTTCCTTTCTTTTTGAAATTAAAAATATTTTTGTAAATATTTTTATCGGTCATTTAATGTATGAACTTGATGATTCTTACCGTGAAATATGAATTAAAGTTACAAACTTGAATCATTCCTCAAATGCCAAATAAAACTGAATAAGTAATTATCATCTTAGTGGAATTAATTGTAATTATGTGTCTCTTCTATGAAAAAAAAACTGTTGCATGATCTTTTTTCGTGGTCAAAATAAACAAGAGAAACTCGCATTAAATGAAGGATTTAAGGAATGGCATGACGATTCGTACAAAGGACGAAAGTAATCATTCGATCTTAAAACACACTGTATAATAAATTAAGGTTAAAATTTGTCGAACATAGCTTAATCAAAATTCTAATTGTCAACAAGATTATTTTTACCGACGTATCACCACTTTACTTGTCAGATGTCTCATATAAAGAACATAATCTCGCCTCAAATTAACTAAAACATTATTCCCATCTCCAAGTAATAAAAAACATTTTCATACAAACGAGGGAATTTGACATTATAAAGGATGTAACTTTTTTCATAGCGTTTAATTGTGAATTTCCAATTAATGTGTTTCTCCAGTTAATTATTTAAATATGAAACACATTTTTAGTTCATGGCCAATGGTCGTTGTTTTTTCCACATGGGGACTGGAGTCGGTGTTCATCTTCTTGCAATAATGGAACTAAAACACGAGTAAGAATCCGCTATTGTTCTGAACCGGCTCCATTGTATGGGGGTAAACCGTGTGTTGGCCAGAGCATGTCCGAAGAAAGCAAGGCATGTAACACACAACCATGTAGTGGTAAGATAAATGTTTATTATATATGATTCTCTGAACTTTAATCCAAAATTATCTTGCTTTATATGATTTTTTTGTAGAGATAGAAGTATTTTTTTTAACAAATTTCAATAATTATAGTTGGTGAAAGCAGACATGATCTGACATTTCCATACAACTTTGTCAAAACATGATCTACTATATATTTTTTTTTTCAAGCTGAATTTTTTAACAGTTAATTAAGGTTGTGTTTTGTAAAACTAAAATCTTTAAAAAGCCAAGTTAAGAAAAAAATGCTTAGCTTATTATACGTTTTTTGTACTACTTGTATTTAGTCGTATATGTAAATCTGTTTACTCAGTAAAATTTATTTTATTTTTTGATGTTCATTCTTTGCTTAATACTTTATAGTCTTAAAATGAAGATTTATTTGATAAATATTCTTACTACAGTTGATCTCAAATATTTTCTTTAAAAAAAATTACCATAAAGAAAATGTTAACAAAGCTGTGGTCATTCGCAAATTTTTTGAAGCGTAAAAATTAATCAACAGCATTTTTAGCCAAATTCGCAAAATAAATCGGCGTAAAAATTGACAGATTTACAGTATAAAGACGAAAGATTAAAAAAAAAATGCTGTGATTGTACGGGGTTTTTGAAATACAAATATAAAAACAGATTGCCTAGTATCTTAAAGTTTTCGTTTACATCTTACATAAATCTCTGTGTGTTTTAGAAGAAAAACACCTTCTGTAACATACTAAGGCATATGACATTTTTGAGTTAACAATAAGGGTTTCTAAGACACGCTTATGTCGACAATGTGTTACTATATGGAGCATGAAAACAATAAAGCCAAGTCCAAACTAACGGAATCAAAATCGTGCATTATCCATTTCTTGAGATTCTAATGAAATGAATACTTTTTTACACTTGGTTATTTATTGTAATCTTTTCGAAGCTTTAATTGATATTGTTTTAGCAACACAAATACCCCTGTACACAGTCAAAGATGGGTATTGTTCATAAATTCCTAAGGATGAGAACCGGGATACACCGTGTCTTGTACATATGATTTAGAACAGATGCTACAAACGAAAAAGAAATGTCTCATCGGTGTTAACTTTATTTTGGACGTTATTGGTTGTTAATGATAAGAATATTACATTTTTTTAATCAATAAATTGTTAATATTCTATGATGTTCAAAATTCTATTTTCTGGAATCATCCTATTATTATATGTAATTTTTTTACACTTTAAATCAAATCATTGCTAACATTTGGAGAAAAAAAATTATGCAGTAAAATATATTCATTGGCATTTTGAAAGGATTTTCATTATCTTTTTTTGTAACTTCTTTTAAACTTTTGATTGCGTCATCTGTCCATAATATGAATAGATCATGATTTATCAATCAAAATACATACTAGTATCGCATTACAGAAAGATTCCTTTGATGATATTTTGGAAAATAAGTAAATATAAGTAATACTTTTCCTTCGCCAAAAAAGCCTCAACATTTTAACTTTATTCTATTATTATGATTTCACGTATTCTGATATTAAAATACTTCAAGCAAAACTTTTATTGTAATTTTTAGAAAAAGGAAACCAAACGCCGACAACAACTATCATTATTGCTTTAATGTCATCAAGCCTAATTTTACTTGGTGGTCTTCTAATATTCTTTTACCGTCAATATAAAAGAACGTCCAGAACAGAGTCTTTACCGCAGCCACAACCAGAAATTTACGAGGAAATTAATAGTATGGATATAATGAACAACATCTACGTCCCATCATACGCAGAATACATGCTTAATCCACAACTGCTGAACAGACCAAACCCTGGAAGTGCACTCCCTTCTCTCTTCATGAACATTCCCCGATTCGGATCTACTCTGACCCCTATCAATAATGATTGCCAACTGAGTGAAATAATCGGGCTCCGAAAAAACGATGAAATCAATGAAATTATAGTTCAGGACCAATCAAAATTGGCAATCTGCTCAAGAAATGCATTCGAAAAAAAGAATGATGACCAAGATGAATATTTTGACGTTGCAAATACTATTACAATGGAATCTCCTGTTGACGGGTATGAAAAACCAATGTTAAAAAGCAGGAACAGCTACATAACTGTTTTACCAGATGAATCTAAGGAACTGGAAGAAACTGCAATGAAAGATCAAGAAGATTACTTGGATTGCTGTCATGACATTGAAAAATCAGGCAAAAAATTAAGATCATCAGGTACATGTAATTTTGATAGAAAGATGAAAGAAGATGAACTTTAAAGAATCAAATATTACAGAATCGAGAGCAATGTGAATTAGATATTGTTAAATTAATGGACACCTAAGTAAACGAGATATATAATTTAAAATGTTAAATAACAATTTCATTATCAATAAAAAAAGATGCAAAGAAGCATGTGCTAATGGAATATTATAGAAATGCAATATCTGTCAAATGTCCATACAGTACATTGTATCAAATCAATGTGTTAAATGCGTTGCGTCAACATCATCGTACTTACTTTTCTTACGAGATCTATAGTATTTTAAAACTAACATTAATTTCAAACCTCTGCGTTTATTCAGGATTTTTATCCTTTGTCTTTATTCCCTGTATATCATTTGTAAATAATTGTTTTTTCAACATAAAATTTGTTTTAATATTGCATATATTAAAATATTTTTTTTATGCGGAGAAAAGTCGCATGCTATTAGAGGATATTTAATGAAAAGGTACAAGTGAACCTATCTGATCAAGCTGTTTTGATTATCTTTCTTAGTCTGTTAATATACCCCGTTTACAACTTCTTCCACCGGTCCTCTTTTTTCAAATCACTTGGAGAGAAAAAATAATAAATCATATTTAGTCCAAGTAAAAAGCGATCCAAAGGGAAGATATATTGAAAGCAATGGAGGATATTGTACCAGGCCAACATGTTCTTCATGGTATTGAAACATTATTTCTGTAAATATATTGAATTTATATTTAAATGTACAATATTCAACTTCAAACGGTGTTGTGTTGGTATCAGATAGTATAATATTACATCAAACAGAGCAACCTTTAGTGCGAGTATCAGGAAGATGGGCATAAATGTACAATATACACCTATAATTTGTATGTTTTCACCATCAAATTCGCAAAAGTATAAAAATGCATGCTTTTTTAACTGTATGATATGACTATTTTTCAAGACAATTCAACGCACAAGGATTTAAATATTTAGTGAGAATGAAATAAGCATTTTTCTTCATTTTTATGACATGTATATTGGTCTTTACAATTTTGCCAAATGTTTACATAAACATGGAAAAATACTTGTATATTCATTTTTAGGTCACCTGAGTAAACTCAGGTGACCTATTGCTATCTGTTTTCGTCCGTCGTCGTTCGTCGTACGTCGTACGTCGTTCGTAAACTTTTGAACATTTTTAACTTCTACTCTAGAACTACTGAACCAATTTCAACCAAATTTGATATACAGC